>NW_027368858.1:0-46818 GCF_046119375.1 Phyllobates terribilis | reverse complement strand
ATAATAATTATAGAGTATTAATTTGTAAATGAATTTTCTAAGTAGTACATGTTAAGAAATTTAGAAAAAAATTTATCATTAATAATTTTTATGATTTTGTGTTATTTGTTTTACTTTTAGGGAATAGCGAATGAAGTTTTTATTATTTTAAGTTGTTTAAGATGTGTCCTTTTAAAAAAATATTATTTAAGATTTAGACTGTTTTTTATTATTAATTTGGATGATATTCAATTAATTTAGTAATTTATTTTTATTAAATATTTGTTATTTCTATCTTAGATGATAAAAAAATGATAATGTTGGAACCTGAAAATTATTATTTACATATGGATTGTATTATTTAAGAGGCGGATTGTATTATTGAATAAATTATAAGGCAGGCATTTTACATGCACCGAAACGGTTGTTTTTAAAAAAAATCTGAGAATTGGTGTTTATATTAGAAAGGTCAAGATTAACAATAATCAAGAGAAATTGACAAAAGCAAGCAAGCAACAAACCAAACAATAATAACACCAATATAAAATGCTAAAACTTTCAAGGAAACATGCGACAGGAATACAAAACCTATTTTAATTAGTTAGACGTCATAATCCAAATAAATTACCAATTATTTGTACATCGATCAAACAATATTATAAGAATAAGAATCCGGTGAAAATAACATTTATGGTGCGAAATGCGAACTTTCTCGGATACACATATAACACGCTAATGTTCACATATAACACGTTAATGTTCACATCTAAGGGGGTAAAAAAATCACCCAGAAAACGTAAAAAAAAAAAAACAGTTCACCATTAATTACAAAAATGTCACCGCGTGGATTCATTAAAAAACTCATCTTTTAATCTTAGTCCTCCATTTTCTAATCTAATGGCTCAACATTCTTCGCACTTCACACCATAAGGGTTGTTTTCACCGGAACTCACCTCCTATTATAATTTATAATTGTCAAAGGACAAAAATTATAGAGAAAGCAAGAATAATTCTTTGATGAGATTATGCGTGTGATCGTGTTCTTATATAAAAGATTTAAGGTATTACAGATATAGATCTTCTAGAAAGATAATGTGTCAAATAAATATTATCCTAACAAGAATATCTATCATGATATGATATAATTTAGTTAACATTTCCTCATAATTTGGAGTATGAGGATCGAAAATGCCTAACTTACCTAATAATAATGTGAATTGCAGCTTCCCAAGAGCCTTGGTGAATAAATAAGCTGGTTGATCAGATGTTCCTATATGACGTGTATGGACGACCCCATATTGAACCAAATCACAAACTAGATGACAGCCGATCTCGTTACGCTTGGTGCATTCATGAAACGTCGGGTTAGCTGCAACATGTAAAGCAACTTGATTGTCACTATATAACTGCATATGCGCATTGTGAACAACATCAAGAGATTTGAGCAAGCTCTTTAGCCAGTCAAGCTCATAACACGAGGAAGCTAAAGTGCGGTATTCAGCTTCAGACGAGGAATGAGACATTGTGTGTTGCTTCCTAGTCGCCCATGAGATGGGAGAGAAATTGAGCAGTATAAAGTATCAAGTGATCGAACGATAAGTAATAGGACATGTCACCATCAGAGTCACAATATGTTATGAGTTACAACGAGCTGTATGAGAAGAGTAGCAAACCTTTCCCAGGATGTGACTTGAGATAATGGAGCACTCGTTGCATTACAATAGCCCGACTTAGGTTCTTGCATAAATTGAGTGAGCGTGTTCATGGCATATGATATCTCTTGACGCGTAATTGTCAAATAGATGAGACGTCCAATGAGGCGGCGATAACCGCTCTGGGTTGCCTTAACGCGGGTTGTCAACAGAGGCGAGCCGATGCAGTTGTTCCAATGGGAAGGGACATGGTTTGGCACCAAGAAGACCAAACTCGGCTAAAATATCAAGCATATACTTGAACCCGACGAGTTGCGTGCAATTTTGATCCCGAGAAAATAACAAAGTGACCCTAGATCTTTCATGTGGAACCATGAGCTGAGATGGCGTTTGATACGAGCAATTACAGCTACATTGTCACCCGAGATAATAACTTCATCAACGTAAACAAGCACGTGCAACATCAAAATTGACAGATGTAGAGAAAACAACGAGTAGTCGGCATAACTTTGGACAAACCCGAAATCCCGCAATATTGTACTGAGCTTTGTAAAGCAGCTGTGAGGAGCTTGTCGCTTGCCGTACAGAAATTTGAGTAGACGGAAGACTTGATTGGGTGTTTCGTCTGCCAGACCCCATATAAACTTTCTCATCGAGATCGTCGTGCAGAAAGGTGTTATGGACGTCCATCTGATGTAGTTCTCAGCCTTAATTGCAGATACCGATAGGAAAACTCAGACCGAATACATACGAGCAACTGGAGTAAAAGTCTATGTATAATCAATACCTTCAACCTGACGATTGACAAGGACAACTAGACGCTCCTTATAGCGTTCTATTGCACCATTGGCCCCATATTTGATGCCCGACAGAAGCTTAATAAGTGCCCAAGTGTTATTTCGAGAAAGGGCGTCGAGTTCGGAGTTCATGGCAACGCGCCAGTGATTATGCTTGTTCGCCTCGATGAAAGTCTGCGGTTCAGATTAGCTCATGACAAATGCTGAGAAAGCACAATACGAACCTAAAAACTTGTCATTTGTTAGAATCGCATTAATGGGAAATCGTATACCTAAGGGTGGCGAATCTGGATAGGGGATGTCGTAGAAGTGCCGGGGGGTGTTCATGGAGGTGTGGCCCCAGATTTAATCATCGAAAATAGGAGGTCGTGACCCAATCTATCACCACACACACTAACACTGATGGTGGGGGATGCGGTGGTGGTGGTGACGGAGTGACTAGCTATGAAGGCTCGGTAATGATTGGATCAGAAGACTAGTAGGATCTAGCGCCAGATTAGACGAACTCTCCCTGTAATCGGATGAGAGTGCATCGTCATAGGCCGCATAATGACTCTCAAGACCTCTGGCTATGAAGTGGAAGGTGTTGTAGTAGTGACCTAAGGAAAAATCTACTCAGAGAAGGAGACATCTTTAGTCGTAAAGAACGGTTTATCCTGTAAATTGAATAGCAACCATCTGAGTTTACCATACTGATAATCCATGAAGACGCCCTTGCAGCTTCGAGAAACGATTTTTCGTGGGAGCATGATATCATTGAGGTGAAGCACAAACACCCAATGACTTGGATATGTGAGTATGAAGGAGCTTAGCCATAGAGAAGCTCAAATGGAGTCTGACCTTGGGAAAAGGGAGTTGTTGTGTGGTTTATCACATGCGCGGAAGCCTCGGTGCATTTGCCCCAAAAATACAAAGGCAAGTAAGCGTGAACTGGAATGCTCGAGCGACGTTTAATAGATGGCGATCCTTGCGCTTGACCCGCCCATTTTGTTGGGAAGAACCGACACAAGAAGCTCAAAGACAATGCCATTCTCAATGAAGTACGAACAAAGGGGAGAAATTCCATACCGTTGTCGGACAAAGATGTTTAACCAATTTGTTGAATTGTCGAAGTGTGAGAGCAGACGTTCTTGACGAGTGTCAGAACTTTCGATTTGTCAGAGAAGAGAGCCACCCACACCATTCGTGAATAATCGTCTACTATGGTAAGAAAGTAAGATGCGCCACTCTAAGAGTGTGTACTATATGGACCTCATACATCACAATGTATCAAAGAAAACAAATAATTAGCTTTATTAATGCTTAAAGGGGAAGTAGAACGACAGTGTTAAGACTTAAGACTTAAAACAAGTAATGAAAGGTTTAATAGATTCTAAACTATCACTAGAAAGATGAAAATCTGAAATAGAACATAAAGTTGTCGTAGACGGATGCCCTAAATGTGAATGACACAACTAAGCCAGATTTGAAGACGATGTTGTCGGCGAAGCCCTGTAACCTGCACCCCACGCTTTGAGCCAATAAACCTCTCCACGTTCTTCACCCACGCCAATCACCATGCTAGAACAGATTCCCTGCAAACCATAGATTCACTTGGTTAGTAGAACCAGGCAGTGAAGAGAGTGGGTCAATGTTGCAAATAAAATTAAATTGCACTTTAGTCTAGGAACAAAGAGGATAGTGTCAAGTGTTAAGTTTCCCAAAGATACACTGTCCGTGTGGTCTGCGGTGGAGGTACCACCTTCCGGTAATATAGTATGAACTGTCGGAACTGGTCAGACAGACGATAGGATAGACTCATCCCTAGTCATATGAAACGAAGCTCCAACATCAAGTAGCCAAGGTAAAGAAACCATACCGTGCTGACCTGATGAAGATCTTTGTTGTTCATGGATTAAATAGATTGACCACTTGTTCCATTGATCCCTTTGAAAGAGAAGTGCCAAAGTCCCGTCGATCTTTCCCGGTTACAACTGTTGCTACAGTCATGGCATTGTTTATGATCGAATGAATTGTGTTGGCATTCGTGGTAGCCAGGCCCTGCTGATTTCCCGTTTGTGCAGTACCGTGCTACCGTTTCTAGAGTTTTGATTCAGGAATGCTGCTCGACGCTCCTTGATATGATCCGGAAAGTCATGAATACCTAAGACGTAGATGTGTCATGGCCCTGTTTTCCACTATGAGTGCAATTCAGGCTTTTGTGGTCGATGTTAGAGTTGTTGGCGCCATATCTGTGAGTAACCATTGCAAGGGAGTCAGCGAAAATGGCCTCACGCGATGTTGTGATGGTGCGAAGACGTTATTCTGTACTGACAATGAGTACACCCGACTCTTAGAGGGCATGGGATCTTGCAAAAGAACACTTGAACGAAGAGAGCCGAAGATGGCATCATTAAGGCCGGTGAGAAATTGTTGCACGCGTTCTTCTTCGTGCTCAAAAGTAAGGAAAGTATTAAGCTTGCAGTCGCACTTACTGCAAGAACAAATCTGAGGTGGAGAGTAGGTGATGAATTCTTCCCAAAGTTTTTTTAAGAAAGGCATAATATGCGGCAACAATTTGTCCTGCTTGATTGTGAGTTACTATCTGGGACGCGAAGTTGGAGCTTGCGCAGACCATTGCCGACTGAAAAACATTGACAAAGATCATCCTTGAAGTCCTTGACAGTTTGGAAGTAGGTGACACATGACTGAAGGGATGGATCAATTGCTTGAATTGTCCAACCATAAGTATGGAATTTACCATATCCCAATCGGATAGGTGCAGAGATTTGGGTTCTAGCCTGGTGATTGAGCCATCCGTAAAGCCGAGTCTTTTCTTGGCGTTGAAGGCGTGACGAATGTCGGTGTCCCATTCTTAGTGGTTCTCTCCTTTGAGAGCAACGAGGCAAATGTTGATGCACGGGTGATTGATGGGGTTGAGATAGTAAGGGGTTCCGAATTCAGAGATCTTTCATTTTGGTTCGTCAACTATTATGGTGGAAATTGTGTTTAGGAAGAGAAAGGCAGAAGTTTTTTGTGGTGATTGCAGGAGACGAATAGCGGAATGGAAAAAAAAGGCAGAAGTTTTTGAAAAGTAATTGTCTGATGATATTACGTATGTGATTGTGTCCTTATATAAAGGATTTACAAAATCAAAGATACAAATATTCTAGGAAGATAATGTGCCTAACATATATATATATAGAGGTGGGTTCCGGTAAAACGGTTTTTGTGGTAAAACGGTAGTACTAATCTGGACCATTAGATTGAAGAGAATGGATGGGCTGGATTTGATTGAAAAAATTATATTGATTTAAAGAAAATTAATTAAAAATGAAGGAGAGAATCTAGGGAAGTAAAAAAAAGAAGATAAAAAATCGAAAAAAAAACTGCATTCATTGGTTACGATTTAATCTTCTTCAAAAACGATTTCTTGAGAGTTCACTAAAGATTTTTTCTGGTTCATTTTTCAAGAGTTTATTCGTTCCGTGATTACAATTTTTTCAATATCCATAAAGGTGCATTTTTTTCAATTACCGTACAGTTTTCGGAATTTGTTGTATATTTTTCGCGATTCAATACCTGTTTTTCCCAGATTGCTGTCAAAACTTTCTCGTAATGTTTTTGCGATTTCTCTGTTATGAATAAACGAATATTTACAAATTATTTTTTTCGCGAATTTGAGTAATGGTTTTCGAGATTTGAGTATTGATTTGCGGTTGTATTTTTCCTAGAAATCAACTACAAGACGCTTTCTTCATGTTGAATTTGAGTAATGATTTCCGTTAATGATTTTCGTGATTTCAAGTTAAGATTTTCGCGATTTCTCTGTTTCGAATAACCCAATTTCAATATTTGCAAATTCTGTTTTTCACGATATCGAGTAACGATTTTCATGATTTCTAGTTACGATTTTCGCGATTTCAATGTTACGAATAAGACACTCGGTATTATGAAAACAATACAACATTACGTGAATAACACAATTTCATTAATAAAAAACACATATCAAGTACACGAGTATCACCATATCACCCATCGAGTAAATGAAAATCATAAGAGATTACATGAGTAAAACAATTTAATGAGTGAATAGCACACTTGATCATAACTAATACTATAAGGGAAAAAACATTTTTTTACCATTGATAAAAAACATTAGTAAATACCGACTCCCAGTTAAACGGAGCCAGTTGCCTAACGGTGATCAATGCCCCCTCCACCTCTTCAAAAACACTACATTCAGATCCATGGCTATCAAAGAAAAGATAATTGTGAAGGTGAGTGGGCTAGTGGACACATAATCTATACAAACGACAAAGTAATAAAATATGAACGAAAAACACTCATCATAACCTTGGTCTTGGAGTAGAACTTGAAAACTTTGGAGTATGAACCCGATTTCATATAGAACTAGATGCACCGAATCAAGCCCAGCGATCTTAGATCAAGAACTTCAGCCATAATGGTGGAAGATATGGGAAATGAGAGGGAGGAATGCGGTAAATTTGTTATCTAAAGCAATATTTATAATTAAATTAAAACGGTTCCCACAAACTATTTTGCACTATTAACTTCAATTATAAAGAATTAATCCGAGCCATTCAGTAGCTTTCCATACAACGTCATATATTAGTACTATTGTTTTACCGTAAGAGCATGTTTTACTAAAACCTAAATCTATCTATATATATATATATAATTATATATATATATCCTAACAAGAATATCTACTGTGATATGATATAATTTCGTTAACAAAAACTCTTAAATCTAAATATATGAAAATTTGGACCATGGTATATTCTTAAGAACCCACTGAAACGGGAGAGCGTCATTCATCGGTGTCCATAAGAACTCTGACAGTACGCGAGTAAGTGGCTTTGTCCATGATATTGGGATGTGTTAGGTTACAATAGATGGAGATTTGAAGGATTGCTTCGGTTCGGACTTTGTTTGGAATTATGTCGACAGGATGGTTTGCTTAGAAAAACGGAAATCTATTGCTAAGCATACAAACTTATAGATCATTTTCATCCTTTACTAGTCTTGTAGCCATGACGAAACGCTTAACTGATAGGGGTTGGTTTTGTCAGACTCGACATTTCTTTGTGTTGGGCTTTGGAGACTAATGAGTATTGCCGAAGTTTTTGGGTCATACGTACATGAGCCTAATTAGGGTCTTGGAGATTAGAGTTTTTAAATATTATGTTGTCTATGTAATTAGAATCAATAAAAAAGTGAAATATCCTGGCGCGGTAGTGCCCTCAGACATAACCATTATCGACGAATTGGATGAACATGATTGCTGAGTATTCTTTGCTTGTTTTCATTTTCTTAACCGCATAATCCTAACACTTTAGGAGACCAATAGAGTTTGACACTTTTGACGTCTTTTGTATTTTACTTTCCTCTTGAAGTTTTTTCTCTTTCTCGCTCCCAAAATGCATTTTGACTTCTGAGGATTTTAGATAATGACATGAAAAAACGTAATATATGCCTACTTAAATTTAGAGTAGCTCTACACATTATTCATATTACTATATAAGTATGGGAATATCGTCTCTCTTTTAAATAAAGAAAATTTTAAAAGCTCACTAAAATGTGGCTTCGAGGTTTTGCTCAATAATATCGTTATAGTTGGCCCTAGCTAACATGGTAATAACCTTGTGAGAATCAGTTATGCATTAATATGTAGGTAGTGCTTCTCATCATCTATATCTTATGGTTCTTATCTTGATCAAAAGCTATGCATGATTCATCTTTAGGGTCGTTCATCAAAACTTTAGTTAATCCTCTAGTTAATATGTTAATAACAAATTAACAATTCAACAATTTTTTTGCTGCACTATCTCGCATATTTTGGTCACTCCTCACACAACTTGGCGTACGAAGTTTGATTTGTTTAGTGAAATACAAGTGCACCGTTAAATAAACTTTCGATATAGTCTCTCAGATATTTTAGTATTTTGCACGTACTATTCTACACTTTTTCACACAGTTTGGTGCCCAAAAAAATTACTCATTCCAAGCGAATTTCATTACCAAATACTGCTAATGTTTCAATTTTATTTCTGTTTTAGTTGATTGATTGTGTGCTTTAAATTAAGGTCTCGATCAGATTAAGGTCTCTTTGGTATACATATCTTTAGATATCAAATATCAGATATGGATATAGATATCAGATATCAGGTATGGGTATGAGATTGATATCTTATATCTGCGTTTGGTATTATATAGATATCGGTTGATGTTTCTGAGAACAACCATGATATTTATCAACAATAAGAAATGAGATTGGTTAGAAAACAATATGTAAAATAAATAAGATGCATAAGGAAATATGAGTAATATCCTAATAAAACTGAGTATATGGAGTATGTATAAAATGAGTATATCGAGATATCAAGTATATCAACTTGATATCCATATACTGATATACCAAACAACAGGTATGGGTATCAACCATTTCCATACACATACCTGATATCAAGATATGGATACCAAACAAGGCCTAACATCACAGTAATAATATATCGGTTTTTTAACACACATCATACAAGCATAGGTTGATTTTCTTAATTTAATATTAGGATAAATAAGATTTTATTTTTTTTAACTTTTTTCTCTAGAATCACATGATAGTATAAAATAATTAAAATATATATGCAATAGTTGGCAATTATCAATCATCTATCGAAACCCATGACAGGTTGGTTAGGTCAAGGTTTTTGGATATAAAAGGTTTCTATTATTTCAGGACCTTTCACGTAGAATAATAATTAGGACCTTTCACGTAGAATAAAAAAAATATTAGGATCTTTCAAAAAAATGTATATGAAAATGTTGTTAAAAAATTGATTGGCCTATGTTAAGATTGACTCGTACAATAAGAAGATTGAATCATCAGCAGTTGAACAAGTATTCCCAACTCCAGCTTTGATATAGGCCCATTGGGTTACGAATGTTCATAAAGTGGGGTAAAAGGAGGGAATAGTGTTGTCAAATTTAAGAGATTCTTTTTCATTGTAGTTGCAATTGCATGATGCTTTTACATTTTAATATAGTATAAATATGAAATGTGTTAAATATTGAGAAGACAAAAAATGAAAAGATAAATATTTTTATTTATGACAAAGTCTTTGTCAAATAATAAAGAATTTGTTAAATAAACCCTATTTCACAAGAAATTGGATGAATGTTTACATGAAATCTCTATCTCGCTTGGGGCCGTTTGATATTGGTATCTAGATATCAGGTGTGGTTAAACATCCTTCATATTCACATTTGCGTTTTGTATAATCAATGTATATCAACTGATATATTTTGTTTGTTATAAGATAAATATATCAGGTATGAATATCAAAATGACACCTAACTCAATTTTTGATATCTCATAAAAATGGGTTTATGAAACTTATCGTTCATATCCATACTATACGCGATATCTAATAAGTATACTCAATATCTCATATTTGTTATCTAGATATCTATAATAGCGTAAATCTACGCTACATTGATTTTCCACGAATCTAATGAACAATCAACAAACACATGATTCATAGTGGAAATCCAGAATGGGGAAACCACTACCTTCTAACATAATTAGAATGGTTTGGACGGCAATTTATATTTATATTGAAGTTTTCCATGGATATTGCTAGAACAGAAAGAACATACCCTTCAGAAAAAAGTGATTAAGATTTTCTTTATAACTTTTCTTCATTCTCTTAATAAACCTCCTATTAATTAACTTGGAATTCAAATTCTCTAATCCTAATTCATTAATTTTTTATCCTTCAATATCCATGCTAAAAGAGTCATTATTTTCTCTCCACTCTTATCTTTTCACTATTAAGATAACCTCGAATCCTCCGTCATCACATTATGCATACATATACCCATTGAAAAGCGAAAACAAAAGTGTCCCCAAATAAACCGATCTCCACCTTAAATGGACAAATTATGGTGGAAAACATTATGCATGGACGACTTTGGGCTATTTGCAAAGCAAAAGCATGCACAAGACTTTATATTACACACCGGAGATGCCTCGTTACAAGGTTGTCTAAGGTAATTGTATTAGTTTAGCTAAGTCTAGTTTAATTTAGTTTTTTAATTTTGTGATTGCAAACTTAGTAGTTAATGAATTTTATGAGTGTACAGAATTTATATAATTTAATTGACCACATAAGAGTCAAGCTTATATTGTACAAGTCTCGCTTGAAGGATTTATGAAGCTTTAAGGTGTAGCTAAAGCGTTATGAAGGACGCTGAACTAACGAGATAGTCGCGTTGAAGAACAGAGTGATAGAAGAAGCGCGATAGCGAGCTGAAAATAATCCAGAAGTGGAAAATGACAAATAACGCGTTTTGGATGTTTTTAGTAAAGCACACGTTTTAAATGCCAAGCGGAGGCAAGCACAACTTGCAGAGCGAGTAGCGAGATCCACGTACACGTGAAGTCATTTATGCAAGTGGACAAGCGCGCTCAAGAATTTTGTTAGTGAGCTTAGGTACGTGTCACACGGTGATTCATTGGTCAACTCCGTGCAACGGATTCAAGATCGGAGTTCTTGTGGACCAATAGGATTTTAGACACGTTGGTAATTTAGCTTGTATATTAGGTTTGTCTATAAGTAGAGAAAATTAGTACCTTAGAGAGGTTGTTGATTTTCTAGAGAGCTTAGAGAAAAGAGAGAATTGTGAAAGGTAGTTTTGAGAGAAGTGTTTGTAAGAGAGGTAAGAACTTACAAGTTCTAGTGAGAGAATTGTAGATGTCTTTTATAAAACACAAAAAAACAATCTTTTGGCAATATAGTAGGGTTGCGTTTTATCCTAGACTCAATATGAGTCAAAGGTTCTCATCAAATTGAGTGATTTCTTGTTCTCCTTGTTTAAGTTTCTTTCTTCCGCATTTCTTATCAAATTCCAAGTTCTGGAAACTTGGTTTGTGAACAAGCTACCCTCGGTCCTACAATTGATATCAAAGCAAGTGTTTCTGACCAAAAAATCTTCTGTTTCTCAATCTTCAAGAGAGATTTGTCTCTCTCTCACCACAAGAAGTGTTATCATGCCTCAAGACCGAGATATCAGCAACTCTCATAGTCTTGGAATCTCCCTCAACAAGGCACACATCCTCATCGAAGTGGAACTCGAATGGTGGGTGGCAATGACCAGGAACTACATTCAACAGAAAAACTTTCAGTGTTGGATGATTATCCAAAATGGTGACGAGAAGGTGCCTGATTCAACAAAAGAAGCGCTCTGGGGTCCAGTGGAGTATGCGAATGGAGAAAACTGCAAAAGCGAGACAGCTGATCTTGAACTCCCGTCAGCGTAAAGAGATGGATAAAATTATGAGCATTCCCACGACCCAAACCATGTGGAAGGCCATAATCGACATGCATCAAGCGATGATATGAAGAATAACATGAAATTTGAGCTGCAAAGAGAGTTTCACTCATTTCGCATGGGTGAAACTGAATCTATCTCCAGCTACCATTATCGCTTCCAAGTTCTTGCAGATAAGATGACTTCCGCAGGGGTTGCTATAGAAGGATGGGATCTTTCCCTGGCATTCATCCACGACGTCAAGTCAGAAGTACGACACGACCAAGAAGATCATGCTCATGACGACATTGACAAAGGAGCTACCTGTCTCTGTGCTCGCTGGAAAGTTCAGAGTCCAGGAGATCCAAGATCAAGGGCATATGCATATCTTTGAAGGAAGATAAGGGAACAACACTTAAGCTTACAAATGCCCTTAAAGATTGGATAGTGAGACTAGCGTTGAAGATGAAGACGACGCTGAAGTTGCAATGATGAACAAAATGGTCAAGAAGTTCCGGAAGAATAAAGGAAACTTCAAGAAAGAGAAACTCGCCAAAAGGGACCTTAGCAACTTTTTTTCTATAATTTCCAGCAAAAAGGTCACCTTGCCAAGACATGCACCAACCCAAAGGTAGTTGCGAGCACAAGCAACACCGAGCCAAAGAAAGCCTTCTTCATCGCATGGGGCGACTCTGATGACGAGCTCGATGTAGGTGAGAACAAGCAAGACAAATGTCTCATGGCTATAGAGGAATCAGACAATGATGAGCCAGTCAAGATATCCTCTATCAAACTTAACCTTTTACCTAAAGAGGAATTGATTAACTTGCTTGAAGGGTTGATTGAAGATAATGAAACCCTCATGTCTCAAGCTAACGAGTACACTAATGAAATCAGTGAGCTTCATGGTGAAACAGTTGAATTATCCAAGAAGCTACACATTGAAACCGTTGTTGTTATAAAGTTATGTGACCAATGTAAAGGCAAAGGAATTAAGCAACCTTGTGATTCAACTGTCTCAACCATCTTGACACAATAATGGATAAGCTCAATAAACTAACCCAGTCTATTGAAGCAAAGACCGTGAATCAACCAGTCTTTGTTAAAGCTAAACCTGGACTAGGCTACTCTCTTGAAGAACCTCCATCTTGTTCAAAAGATAATGCTTTTACCATTGAATTGCATGCAAAGGTAAATTCATTGTCTAAAGAACTACAATCTTGCAAAAGTAAGAACATATATCTTGAGAACAAGATGAAGGCTCTTGAGGAGAACCCGACAAAAAACAAAAGATGGTTTCATGGGGAAAAGGCACACGAGATATACCTCAAGCAAGCTAAAAATCCTAAATCTCATCATGTCAAGCTTGAGAAGAAAGCGACATTCCGCCTAGGTAAGGGGAAGTATGGCTATGTGAGGTACAATCTATATTGTACTCACTGTGGTAAAAATGGTCGCAAGGTGCAAGAATGTAAAAATAAGAGGGCGCTTAAAAGCAAACCCTATATTTCAGATAAATTTTTAAGCCCAATCGGGTCTTGGATTTGAATGACCCCTCTTATTTTCAACCTATTGCATCTTCTAATAAAGCTAGACCTAGAAAATCTATATTAGGTGGTGCTTCTACTAATCCTCCCACGAAGCCTAAGCTTCGATGGATGCCCAAAAATTAATTCTTCTTATATGCAGGTTGAGATGAAGAGAAAGTGGTACATTGATAGTGGTTGCTCGTGTCACATGACGGGCGACCCACGTTTTTTGCTCTCATTTCAAGACAGTGAAGGAGGCAGCATCTCCTCGGTGATAAAAAGCAAGGAAGGATTAAGGCCATTGGCAGCTTGCAACTCACTCCGTATATACAAGTTAGAAATGTAATCTTGGTAGACAGCTTGAAGTTCAACCTTCTAAGTGTCACGCAAATCTGCGACCTAGGCAGAAATGAGGTCACCTTCACCACAAATGATTGCGTGGTTAATGATTCTTACAAAGAGGTAAATATGAGGGAAAAAAGTTCGAGAACACTTACTTGTTAGACCACTCTTTTACTCCTTCTAAGAATCTCTGTCTAGCGACCATTCAAGAGTAGTCCAACCTTTGGCATCAGCGCCTTGGACATGCGAGCTTGCATCTCCTCAACAAGCTTCATGCAAGGAAGCTTATTAGATGCCTCCCAGAGATCAAGCCCGACTCTATGAAGAATTATTCTGAATGTGCTCGTTCCAAGATTACGCGATAGTCTCTAGCCCCTCCCAAGAAGGTGGTAACTATCAAGCGACCCCTCGAGCTCATTCATATGGACCTATGTGGCCCTTGTGGATTGTGAAGATCTTAGTCTAACTAAAGATATAACTTTTGTGAGGAAATACAAGACTAAGAACAAACAAAAACTTTAGTTCCAAAACATTTTTGATTTGATTTCTTGCGAGACTTACAACTACTAGGCGAACACACAGTTCTTAGTTTCTCTAAACTCTCCTAGCTATTGCCTAAGCTCTAAATCAAGATGAACTCTTTCTCGCTAGTTCGAAACCAAATTTAAAGATAAATAAACTAAGCTATTTATACTATGACATAATCACCGGGAACTAATTACTTAAAAGCAAGTAAGTAATAATAAATAAACTACTAAATCTAAACTATCCGAATATAATGACAAACTAGTTTCAACTGTTAAGATCTCGAATCTGGTAAATCTCTGGCGAATCAAATCTTTCCTTCTTTAGCTCTTGGAATATTTCTTTCCATATATACGCGCTCGGTCCCCTTGAGTGTCTTCGGTCCCCTTGAGCGCGTCCTCCTTGTATAGCGTGTTACTTCTGCAGCTAGATACTTCATTATTCGTGTTCGGTTCCCTTCAGTATCCCTCGGTTCCCTTGCTCCTAGTTAAGAGCCTTGAGCGTTATTCCTCTCGCTGAACTCGCTCTTGCATCTTCTCTTAAGCTCGTTGCTTTCCACCCTTAAACCTCCTAAGTAACTCAAAGGCCTATCGATTTCCTGCGATATCTCACTTAATACACATATTAGTTTATAAGGAAGTTTGTTATCATTAAAACTAAGGCATTATCAATTACAAGAACTAAGAGGCTAGTTCATTTAACTAACAATTTCCCCTTTTTAATGATGACAAACTTAGAATCATGTCATAGACATACTATAGAGCTGAGAAGGAAGTAGCTTTCAATTCCCTCTTAATCAATGAACAAGTAATACGCATCGCCCTTTAACTACCATATGTTCTAGTTCCTCCTAAATTAAATAACTCATATGCCTGTAATATTCCCCCTTTTGACATCATGTATAAAGGAATGCTCAATATTAATCAAGGGAAACTAAGAGTAGCACGTGCGTGTCTTCTAGAGGAATGAGTAAGTGATACGAAAGAAAACACAACAAGTCTAGCCCTATCTCAGTACGCACTAGAGCAAGCAGATAAGTGAACCAAAGCAAGTATTTCATTGATAAATATGTAAGAGCACACACAAAAACAGTAAAAAAAGAGCAAAAAGACAGGAGTTTTATAGGAGCTTTTGGATTCTAAGGAGCCCTAAGGAGAACTGAGACAACATCTACTCCCAGTGATATTCATCTTCGTAAGCATCTTCGCAACCCTCCTTTAGAGGCCCTATCATGAGCGCCTTCATGTGATGAAGGTGCCAATCGATCATTCTCCTGAGCCCTGACAATTGCCGATTAGTCTGAAGTACAACTTCCAAGGTGCGAAGCTGAATTTCCTCTGAGCTCATATTCGTTGGCAGCAGCGGCTTGGGCTTCTTCGAAGGGCTCTTGATGCGGCGAGGTCTGGGTTTGGATTTGAGAGGGGCTGAGGTTTCTGGATTGGGTTTGGGCTCGACCTTGGGCTCGGGACAAGGAGTGGATCCAAGAATCAACTTCTCTACTAGCGCATCCATACTGGCGTGTTTAAGCAGCCTGCGCAGCCCAGTCTTGGTGATGATGCTCTCACAGGGCGTCTCTTTGATCGGCATGTAGATCCCTAGTTCGAGCATGATCTTATTTACGATATGGGGATAGGGAAGCACGTGGTTCTTGTGCATCTTCACCGTCAGCATATGAGAGAGAATGAGGTGCGGTGTGTGTATGATACTGCCTTCAATGACTTCACGCAGTAGGCAGGCATCCGCAATCGTCACTGTGTCACGTTTCTCTTGTCGGGGAATGACGTTGCGCAACATTATGTAGTGAATTAGCTTTGTTTCGAAGCTCAGCATGTGCGTCTTGATCTCTTTTAGACGCGCCTTCCCCACTAGTAGATCCAAGGTCTCGTCCTTGCCTGAGGGATAATTCTTCTTGGGTAGAGATGCATACCCTTCGCCCGTCGATAGTTTGAGCACCTTCGACATGAGCTTGATGTTTAGCGTCTTCGGCTCATCTCCCCATGGAATGTGAGAAACGGAATACAATTGTCCTGGAGAGGGGATCATCACTACTAACGCGCTATAGAATTTGTGCACTTCCTCATAGTCGACCGCGAAGGGCTCGACCTTTAGATCTGACCAGCGAGTACGCTCAAGGGAGGCGACTGCGGCTGCGACCTTGAATTCGGCAGGGCTGAGGCTGGACCAGAACCCTTGCCCAATGATGAGGGGCTCGATGACGACGCGGGTAGAGAAGTTCCCGTGGGCAGGCGGTAGGCAGAGGGACTCGTCGCTTTCAGGTGCGGCGATTGTATTTTGGCGCTTTTGGGTGGTGGAGGAAGGAGTAATGGCGAGGGATCTTTTGTGGGATGACTGAGGCGGTGGATAAGGAGGAGTAGTGAGGGAAAGAGCAGTGGAGGTGATAGCGAGATTCTGGTGGGTGGATTCATCATGCAAGGAGGCGGTTGGGGTGTGTTCAGTGGAGTCGGTTGAAGAGGCATTGTGTTCGGTGGAGGAGATAGGGTGAATCGGCGCTGGGTTTGGCTGGTCTTCCTCCATGGGAGCTGGAGATGTGGAGTGAGCGGCAGGTGGTGGAGGTGGTAAGGATGATGACTGAGGACTGGGCACCTTTTCTGGTATAGGAGAAATGGGCTTTTGAGGTGATGGGTCGGTGGAGACTACGCAGATGAGGTGGATGGGGGAACGGAAGTGGTGGCGGCTCAGCTTTCAATGAAAGCTTGAAATTTTAGGAACGCGAACCATTTCTCTGCATCAATGTTCATGGGGTTGGCCATTTTAGTGTTTGAGAAAGCAGATGAGAGAGAGAGATGACGAGTAAGGTGTGAGAGATGAGTGCTTGGGGGAGAGAGAGAGAGAGGGCTTAAGTAGAGAGTGAATAGTCGTGAAGGCGGTGAAGGGGAGCTGAATCTGGTCTGAGAGGCTATTTATGGAGGGCGGTGAACGGTCAAATCACAATGCCCTGATCTCAAATCTGGAACGGCGCCTCGTTTATCGCAGAAGCAAGTGGCCGTTGGTGAACTGGCGAGTAATGAGTGCCTAGAAGACAGTCGACCGTTGAGACGCTTGGTCCTTAAAAATTCTGTCGGTCCCTATACTCAGTTCCTAAATTGATCTGCGCTTCACTCTATTCTGGGTTACTCGGTCCCAAGGACGTGTTGTTTCAAAATTTACGCTTAATATCTCTTATACTTACTCGGTCCCCATACACTAACGTGTTGTGTCTAAGTTCTCATTCTCAGTAGGATAATTCAACTCGCTTAAGCACATAATAATCTCACACACACAAAGGGACATAAAATCTCTTTTAAAAACAATAAGTTCTAAGCATATATGGGTAGGCCTTTTTGACATCTCAATGAATATTTTCAGTTGTGGCTTATATGGTCATTAGGAACGTAACACTAAGATCAAGGTTAAGGGACTGGCCTATAAGCACGAATCATATCTTGGGGGGCTTGATTATAAGGTTAAGAGGCGATCATCGTGCATATATGTAAGGGCTTGAAAAAGAATAGCATGCATATGAATCAAGTTTTAGCAAGCAATAGTGCAATCCTAGAGAGGGTCTAATTAAGCATTTATCATTTAGCATCAAACAGAGCATGCGAAGGACAAATACCCCTAAGAGTATAGACTAGGTTTGCGCACGTATTAGTCCTAAGTTCCCAAGAGTAAAAGGAGCACTGAATTTACACAAGATCAAGGGAAGAGGCTTACATGGAAGGAGATTTTTAATGAAAGGGGATCAAGCCCAAGTGAAGTCTGAGTTTGATGAATGGTTCCTTGTTCAAGGCCTTGGTGAAATTGTCTGCTATTTGATCATCAGTTATACAGTGGGTGAGCTCGATATACTTCTTCTCCACATGACAAACGTTTTTACCGGTCGTTGGTCCTGTCAAAGATAAATCCAACTACTATCCACTAGTTAAGCGGTAAGTCGGAGTCGATTCCACAGGGAGCCATAACGATAGTTTATTTCAAGAGTGTTACCAATAGTAACAAAAGGGGTTTTGGTTTGTAAAGTTGTGAAAGCAATAGTAACCGAAAATTGTTGGATTTTTGTAAACTTATAATAATGAAAAGCTCACTCTTTCAGTCTCAGCACATTATTCTTATGGAAAGTTGATCATCGAATTTTAATAAAGTTATGTTCTTTTAAATAAATAATCTAGTTGTCCTACACTTTGTTCGTAAATAGTAACTAGTCCAAATAGTCCTAGAAACCTTGTTGTATGCAATAACCAAAGAAATCCTAAGGTTCAACTACTCAACATCATAAATATCAAAGATATGTAGGCCTATGCAATACCATTGGCAAATCACCGATACTCGACACAGGTTTATAATCTCTACAAAAGAAGCACTCGCAAATAGTCTATGCTAATTCTGTTTGCTACCTAAAAGACAAGACTTTTCAAATCGAATTATCAAGCCTAGCAGTATGAATGAATATAAATCTACCTAGTTTTGAACCTAGATAAAATCAATACCAATCAATGTCAATAAGCACAAGAGAAAATAAAACAATGCTGAAATTATTATATTAGAACATAAACATAGAATTCTCACAAATAATTCCTACAATAAAGGCCTCAACCTAAGAGTGAACTCGTAGGAACTTAGCCAGACATAGCCAAGAGAAAGCTATACATGATGATGGATAAACTAACCAGGATTGAAGGTAGAAGATGGTAGAAAGGTGGCAGCTTTCCTCTTGGTGGCTGAATTTCTAAGAATTAATTGTAAAGTGGCAAAAGATCTAATCTAACCTAAAAACTAGAGGTATATATAGTGTCCAACCTCTAGGGAATAAAATAACTAAGAATAAATGAATAAAATGGGAAAAACTAATAAAATCTAATAAATTCTCGGGCTTAAATCTGCAATTTGGGTCGGGTCCGCCAAAAGTCGCGGTCGCTAGCTTCAGGGTCGCGGTCGCTACTTTTCACCAATCACTCAGGAACGTCTCAAGTCTCGATCGCTATTTCTGGGTCGCGATCGCTACATTCATGTCGAGGCAAAGTCGCGATCGCTACTTTATAGTCACGACCGCTACTTCTTCTTCGAGTTCAAATCTCGACCGAGACTTCTTCGTCTTGGCTCGTCTTTGTCTTGAAACCTTCTCTCGGACTGGTCTTCGTCTTCTGCAGCTTCCGAGGCAACTCGGCTTCGCTTCTCAGCTCCTCCATGGGTGTAGGTGTGGTCGTCTTCTCTCTAGCTCCGTCCCAAATGCACTAAAGGTGAGTACAAATAGGATCTCCATAATACAATACCACATAATAACGCTTAAGAGCATCCCGCAAATCTATAAGTGAACAATCATACTAGATTCCGGGAATACCACTCAATAAGCACCTAAACACCACTAATCCTAAGCTAATAGTCACTAGTTACACCATATAATAATCTCCTATCACCACATTATCTCAAAGAAAATGATGACGCGCGTCAATGTGCTTGGTTCGAGAGTGGTGCAAAGGATTCTTTGAGATATTGATCGCGCCTGTGTTGTCACACCTTATTTCAATTGAGCCCATTGAAATGCCAAAGTCCGTGAGTTGTTGCTTGAGCCATAAGAGTTGAGTACAATAAGAAGCTGTTGCTATGTATTCTACCTCGGTGGTGTACACAGCTACTGAGTTCTACTTGCGAGAGCCCCAAGAGACGAGACAAGAGCCTAGGAATTGTTCCATACCTGAGTTGCTCTTTCAATCAACGAGATAACCTACATAGTCAGCATATGTGTATCCAACAAGGGTAAAATCGTAGTTCTTAGGGTGCCATAAACAAATATTATCAGTCCCTTTTAGGCGACGAAGGATACGCTTGATAATAGCAACGTGCGACTCCCTTGGATCGGATTGAAAACGTGCACACAAACTCACTGCAAAAACAATATCGGGCCTAGAGGCGGTTAAGTACATTAAATATCCTACCATACCTCTATAGAGTGTTTCATTTGCCTTGGATCCGTTAAGGTCTGCATCAAGCTTAGTGCCTATGGACACTGGAGTGTGAAGGGGCTTGTTGTTGTCCATCCCAAACTTCTTTACGATCTCCCTTAGGTATTTTTGTTGATGAATTTGAATGCCTTTAGCCTTTTGCACCATTTACATTCCAAGAAAGAAGTTGAGTTCCCCGATCATGCTCATATTGAACTTGCTGTTCATCACGTCTTTGAATTTCTCTACAAGCGACATGTTAGTGGAACCAAAAATAATATCATCAACGTATACCTGAACCACTAGGACGTCACCCTTATGTTCCTGGATGAAGAGAGTCTTTTCGATTGTTCCCCTTTTGTAGTTGTTGGCGAGGAGGTACTCGGAGAGGCACTCATACCATGCCCTTGGTACTTGCTTTAACCCATAGAGAGCCTTGTCCAGGAAATACATGTGCTCTGGGTGAGTTGAGTCCTCAAAACTTGGGGGCTGCTTCACATACACTTCTTCATTGAGCACACCATTGAGAAAGGTCGTCTTTACATCCATTTGAAACATCTTGAAGCCTTTATGAAAAGCAAAGCAATAAGAAGTTGAATGGCCTCTAATTTGGCAACTGGAGCATATGTTTCGTCATAATCAATCCCTTCTTGTTGATTGTACCCTTGTGCTACTAAATGTGTTGTGTTCCTTACCACAACTCCTGAATCATCAAGCTTGTTCCGAAAGACCCAGTGAGTGCCTATGATGGTGCGATTGGATAGCTTAGGAACTAGACACCAAACTTTATTCCGCTCGAACTCATGAAGCTCTTCTTGCATGGCTGCCACCCAATCTGGATGAGGATGGCTTCTTTGATGTTGTTAGGCCAAGTGAGGGATACGAAGGCGTTGAAGGCACAAAGACTGGTTTCCTCAGTTGCTTCATCAACGATTGTCTCCGGAGGTGCTAGTCGAGCTACACGAGAGCGAGTGTGAATCCCAGAATGGACTGGGGTGAGCATGTTCTCTGGAGGATGAGCACCTTGTTGTTGAAAAGCTCTAGTGGGAGGCGCTGTGTTTTGAACAATGTCTGAATTAGAAGGCCCTTCATTGTCACTGTCTGAGTCAGGGCCTGAGGGAACTAAGACTGTATAGGGAAGGACGAGTGGATTTAAGACTTTAGGAGGAGGGGCTCGATCAACGTCTGAGGAAGCTTCTAAGGGGGGGACTTCTGGGAATGGATCGGAGATGTTTGACGAAGAAGGGAGGAACATGCCTTCATCAAACACTACATGTATGCTCTCCACGAAGGTTCTTTGTTGGTTTAACACCTTGTACGCTTTGCTTGCTGGGACATATCCAAGAATGATGGCTTTATCACTTCGTGCATCAAACTTGCCTAAGTTATCTTTCCCATTGTTCAGCACGTAGCACTTGTATCCAAATACCCTGAAATGAGATATGCTTGGAGGGTATCCCTTGATCAGCTTGTATGGAGTCTTGCCTAGTGAGGGGAGTAGAAGAGCTCTGTTGGTGATGTAGCATGTGGTGTTCACCGCTTCAGCACATAGAGAGGGAGTCACTCCACTTTGAAGTAGCATGGTGCGCGCCATCTCTACTAACGTTCGGTTCTTTCTTTCAACCACTCCATTATGTTGTTGTGTCCTAGGAGTTGAAAAGTTGTGAGCAATTCCTCTTTCAATGCAGTAGCTCAGCATATCTCCATTCTCAAATTCAGTTCCATGATCTGATCTTATAGAGCACACCTTCAGAGATAGAGAATTCTTGAGTAAAGCGACTAGCTCGATGAAGCGCGAGAAGGCTTGATCCTTGGAGCGCAGGAATAAGGTCCAAGTGAACCTAGAGAAGTCATCAACGATCACAAATATGTAGCGAGCTCCACCAGGGCTTTGAACACGCATTTGCCTACAGAGGTCCATATGAAGAAGCTCAAGGGGCTTCTTTGTTTTGATGTTCTGCTTAGCTTTGAACGAGCTTCTGACTTGTTTTCCCTTCCTTGACATAGTTGGCACCGTGAGTCAAGTTGTCTATCTTGATGAGAGGTAGGCCACGGACTAGCTTCTTTGCACGTAGCTTATGTAGAAGATGAAGGTTGACGTGCCCTAGTCGTTGATGCCATAAGTCGGTCTAATCCTCTATAGTATCAAGACAAAGGTGACTCTTTGGGATGAAGTTGGAGTCGAATATATACATGTTGTTGACTCGCTTCCTCCTTAAGATGATTTCCCAGTTGCATTTCTCACAAAGCACTTTGAGGTTGTGAAAGCCACCTCGTTTGGTCCCTCATCATAGAGTTGAGCTACGCTTAAGAGATTGTAGCGAAGGCTCTCCTCCACAAAGTTTACCATCTGGATCTCTATCTTGTCATTGAGATGTACCTTTCCATGTCTAGTGATTTCTCTAGCTCTCTTGTCACCAAATGATACACTTCCACCGTCATATACTTGAAAACTTTGTAGTCTCTCCTTGTCTCCAGTCATGTGACATGAGCAGTCACTATCTATGTACCATTTGTTTTTGCTGCTCAAGGTTCCCTGTAAATAAGCAATCAAACTTTTGGAACCCATTGAAGCTCAGCTTTTCTGGGTGGATTAATTTTCTGATTAGTATGAGGAGAGGTACTACGATCCAACATTTGGCCTTTAGATGAAGAGGCAGACGCTAAGTAAGAAGCCTCATTCAAGCTACTCACTTCACATGTATCACGAGTGGGTGACTTGTATGCCTTTTTACTAAGCGCTTGTTTCTTCTTGCAAGAGTGTATAGTGTGACCATTGTTACCACAAAATCTGCACCATTCGTTGTACTTCACATAACCATACTTGCCCTTTCCAGGTCTAAAAGGCTTCATATCCTTAATCTTGGGATCTATTATGTTTGTGGCATTCCCTCGGGCTTGGCTCACATACATCTTATGAGACTTTTCCCCATGAAACCAGTGATTGTCATCCCCTAATGGTTGTTCAAGTGCCTTAACCTTTTTCTCTAAGAATTCATTGTTGCCTCTACAAACTTGAAGGGCCTTATCTAAGGTCTCAACATTTTCTCTTAATTCTCTGGTGAGATTTTCATTAGCACTCGAGCACTTGGAGGGATCTAAGTCATATCCTAATCCAGGTCTAGCTTTTACAAAGACAGTTTGGTTCACGGTTTTCTCATTAATAGATTTAGTTAATTCGACGATCTTCGTAAGAATTATCCCTAAGTCACTTTCCATCTTGAGTTCTAAGTCCTTTAACGATCCCCCTTGAGGTTGCTTACCCTTGCAGCCCTCACAGAATTTCGTCATCAGATTCAGTTCCCTAGATTTTACAAAGGCATTTTCTTTGTCAGCTAACCTAGTGGACAAGTCTAGACACATTCACTACGTAGTTTAGTAACTTCTTCTTCATATTCAGTGATTTGGGATTCTAAAGCTTCATTATCTTATAGAAGCCCCTTAATCATATTAATAAGGTCTTTCTTTTCAATCATGTTTAAGCGATTAGGAAAGGAATCAAGAGTTTTTACCTCAGAAGTAAGTGCCTCTGCATTGGCCATGAGACATTTGTCTTAGAATCCTTCGTGAAGGTCAGCTTCATCATCTTCTTCTCCCCATGTTGAGAAAAGTTCCTTCTTCTCAATGGCCTCTACCTTTGGGTTAGTGCACGCCTTGGCAAGATGTCCCTTCTCCTGGCAGTTATAGCATGTATACTCCTTGAGATCACGCTTAGCCGATGATGATCCTTTGCCTGGTCCAACTCTCTTTTTGAACCACTTCTTAACCATCTTAGTCATGAGAGCGACTTATGTATCATCGTCCTCATCTTCTTCACCATCATTGATGTCCATTTTCTCAAGAACCTTCGTGAGCTTCAACGCTGTTCCAGTGGCTTCCTTTACTTTTAAGCCCTTTAGCAAATCAACGTTCTCTTGGTCGAAGAACTTGCCAACTATGTCTACAACTGGAAGCTTCTTGCAGTCTGGAGACATGAGTGCGATTCGTCGAGTAAGCTCGAATTTATTGCTCATAGTGTAGATGACATCCAGTGTCTGCTCAGAGGCAGGAATGGTTACGCCAGAGGCCGTTAACTTGTTAATTAGAATAGTGAAGCGCGATTGGCAGGCTGACACGCTTTCCCCAAGGAGTTGTTTGAAGGACTGAAACTCCCTTTGAAGCATGAACTTTCTGGTATCTCTTTGATCTTCGCTCCCTCTATGTTTGGAGATGATAGCTTCCCACATATATTTGATCGTTTTTATGCCAATGACCTTGTCAATGTCCGTGCGAGAGAGTCCTGATAGAGAGATTACATACGATGTAACTAACGGTTATTAGCATAGATTTATTGGTGTTTAGGAGCTTGGCGTGCGCATTTCTGGAATCAGTCTTGGAGAGCACATTATATGGATTTGCGGGAAGTTCGAGAGCGTTTTGTGTCACAACCATGGAGATTCCGTTTGTACTCATCATTGGTGTATTCGGGATGGAGCTAGAGCGAAGAAGTGCCGAGAAAAAGTGATGAGATGTTGAGCTGAGTTCAAATGGCTCGTTATCCCTGATCTGATGTCCAATTGAAGTGATTCTAATTTGAGGAGTTAGATACTGGAGTCTAATTAAAGACCTCAAAAGATGAGTGCAATGGGATTTGTGAGTCAAAAGTTATGGCAATTCTACGAACATCACTTTTCTGCAGAAGCTAGCCGCGAACGCGGTGAAGAACCGCGGTCGCGGGCTTATAGAATGCATAACAGCGACCGCGGGTGAAGAAACCGCGGCCGCGGATCACATGCAATCTTAATGGGCCGAATTCGGTTATTTTTAGCCGAGAATCATATTGTTCCAACCAATTTATAAGTTTTATTTGTTTTAATTCTTTTATATCTTATTTCCCAAGACATATATATAGTTTAGGTTTTATTGGGAAGAGTTTCTCTCCCACTTTTTTATCGTCTTGCCTCCATTCTAGTTTATTCATTGTTCTTAGAGATTATGAAGAACTAAATCCTCCATTGTTCACTTTGAGGATTGAAGCCTTGGATATTATATCATTGTGATTTTCTAAACACTTATGTTCTATTTCAATTGAGCATTGTTTCATTATCTCTTGTGCTTGATTATATAATTGATTGATATCGATTTCATCTAGGTTGCAAACTAGGTTGATTGATATTGTTCATATTGCTAGGTTTAGATAATTATATTTGAAAAGTCTTCACCTTTGGTAGCAAGTTTTATTTGCATGAACTATTTGTGATTGCTTATAGGATAGAGATATTGAATTCATGTCGAGTATCGGTGATTTGCCAATTGTATTGCAGGAACCTGCTTATCTTTTATCTTAATGTTGTCTACTATTGAATCTTGGGATTTTCTTGGTTATAATGAGAACAAGGGTTTTTAGGACTATTTGGACTAGTTGTTATCTTAGAACAAAGAGTAGGACAACCAATTGAATGTTTATGAGCATAAATTATTAGGATTCTATGATCAATGTGTTTATCCAATGTGCTGATTTCTGATAAGTGAGCTCTTCCATCATTATTTATACAACCCAACGTTAGTTAGTTTAACATTAGTAGTTTAGTTAGAATTACAAGACAAAACCCCCATTGGTTACTTAGTTAGTTACAACGATTGAGATAAACTGTACTCAGACTCTCTTGGGATTTGACCCCTACTTCCCACTTTACTAAGTGGATAATGAGTTTGGTATATTTGATAAGGCATAACGACTTTAGCTCTCATCAAGTCCACACAGAATCAGTTTTCGAGCTTTTGAGTTCTTCTCCATCTTGGCATAGTGCTCTGGTTGCCAATCATTTCTCTCCTTTAGCTCTGGAAGCACTTCGTCTCCAAGCTCTATGATTTTCCAGCATTGGTAGTCTTGGGTTTGAATGAACGTCGTGTGAACTCTAATCCACCAATCAAGTTCTCCTTCTCGAAGCTAGTGAGGTTTGTTGAGGGACATGCCAAGGTTGAACTCTGAGTTCTTCATTGCCGTATTGGAATTGGATCCTGCTCTGTTACCAATTGTGGATCGTGAAGATCTTAGTCTAACTAAAGATAGAACTTTTGTGCGGAAATACAAGGCTAAGAACAAACAAACACTTTAATTCCAAAACGTTGTTGATTTGATTTCTTGTGAGACTTAAAACTACTAGGCAAACACATAGATCTTAGTTTCTCTAAACTCTCCTAGCTAGTGCCTAAGTTCTAAATCAAGATGAACTCTTTCTATCTAGTTCGACAACAACCTTTAAAGATAAATAAACTAAGCTATTTATACTATGGCATAATCAACGGGAACTAATTACTTAAAAGCAAGTAAATAATAATAAATAAACTACTAAATCTAAACTAGTCGAATAAAATGACAAACTAGCTTCAACTGTTAAGATCTCGAATCTGGTAAATCTTTGGCAAATCAAATCTTTCCTTTTTTAGCTCTTGGAAGATTTCTTTCCATATATACGCGCTCGGTCCCCTTGAGTGTCTTCGGTCCCCTTGAGCACGTCCTCCTTGTATAGCGTGTTACTTCTGCATCTAGGTACTTCATTATTCATGTTCGGTTCCCTTCAGTATCCCTCGGTTCCCTTGCTCCTAGTTAATCGCCTTGAGCACTATTCGTCTTGTTGAACTCGCTCTTGCATCTTCTCTAAGCTCGTTGCTTTCCTTAAACCTCCTAAGTAACTCAAAGGCCTATCGATTCTTGCGATATCTCACTTAATACACATATTAGTTTTTAAGGAAGTTTGTTATCATTAAAACTAAGGCATTATCAGTTACAAGAACTAAGAGGCTAGTTCATATAACTAACAACCCTATTCTAGTCCAAAGCACAGGAGGTAATTGCTATATCTAAGTTCTAGTTGATGACTTTTCTCGCTTCACTTGGACCCTTTTTCTTAGGACTAAAGATGAAGCTTTTGAGGAGTTCTCAGTCTTAGTTCTACTTCTTGAAAAGACTCTAGATCTCCCTCTCCGTTCCATTTGCTCAGATTATGGGCTGGAATTTGAGAATGGACAATTTCTAACATTTTGCAGGGAAAAGGGAATCAACCATAACTTTTTAGCTCCAAGAACGCCTCAACAAAATGGAGTGGTGGAAAGGAAAAATAGGACGCTGGAAGAGATGGCCAGAACCATGATTATAGCTAGTGGGCTCCCTCAACACTATTGGGCTCAATCTATAAGCACGGCTTGCTATATAATCAATCGACCCATGCTAAGACCGATTCTAGAGAAGACACCACACTACTACAAAACACTTGATTGGCAACGGATTTTTCCGTCAATCGAGGGACATCCGTCGTCAATAGTTGTTAGCGACGGAAATCCGTCGCTAACAGCCTGTTGTAACTGGAATGGCCGCCAATAGATTTTAGCGACGGAAAATTATAGCCGTCTTTATTTAGCGACGGTTTTGCATCCGAAAGCCGTGTCGAAATTTGAAAGTCGGAGACCGATTGTTGCGACGGTTTTCCGTCGCTAATAGGGATACCCGAGAGACCGAATTTGGCGACGGCTTTGACGACCAAATTCCGTCGCTATTGCTGCGTCCATGAACCCCCAAAACTGAGATGGATTTCCGTCGCAAATCCCGTCGCAAATTTCTTCCGCACGTCCTCGATTATCGTTATAAAATACAATTTTACATGTTCGTTTACGTTAATATTGCCACACTTTTTGCATTTTTATTCAGTTGGAAATTATTATAAAAGCAATCGTAAAAAAAGATATAAATCATAAATTAAACCGAAATTGTTATTACAAACATCATTTGTACAAAACAAAAAACAAAGATACAAATCAACAATAAACTAAGACTCGGGGGCGTCATCGTCGTCGTCATTCGGTTGCGGATGATGTTCTGGTGGAAGGGTCGGCATCATCTTTGCCACCTTATATCGTAGGAAATAGGACATTTGCTCATGGATATCAGAATGAATTCGTGACTGCATTCGCTCATACACTTGCGCTTCCGTCCGCTCTTCCATTTGCCGCATATGCGCATTCCATTGCGCTTGCATTTCTTGCATCTGGAACTGAACATCATCTTGGCTCATCCGAGAGGACGAACCGGGGTGAGATGGCCTGGCTCGACGCGCCCGGCCGCGTGATGTGTCGACATATGCACCGGCTGCTAAACCGAGTTCGTACACCCGGTTCTTCTTGTTGACGCCCTCCATCTCCAAATAGATCTGCATCGCGTCCACGTCAGCCATACTCGCATCTTGACCCTCTTCGGTCGGTGGCTGGGACGAGGGACCAATCTTCTGGGAGAGCGCCTCCTACAATAACCGATGAAAACATAGTATAGTTAGGTACTAATAAATGTGTCATAATGTAATTATAATTTACGAAATATGTACCGTCATCTTTTTCGCCCTCATGTCTATTGGGACAGGCCTCTCCTTGTCCTTCCTCGACGTGTGTGTGTGGGTATACAACTCAGGAGCCGTCGGAGCGCGACCGAGCTCCTTGGACTAACCAAAAACAATATGAATTATTAGTATGTCAGAAAATTAATACATTTCATTATACGAATCGAAAAAATAAAGTTAAGAATCAAACCAGGTTGTCGTAATAACTCATGAAGGATCGGGAGCCTCCCGTGTGGCACACCAATCCGGTGCCCTCACCCTCAGGCTCGCTCATGCGATTGACATGAGCAGTGCGGGACCTCTTCTTCTCTTTCTCTGTGTCCCAATGGGCCTTCCAATCGGCCCAAACATCAGCACTCACTGAGTGATGTGTTACCCCAGACGTCCTCATCTTGTGAATGACGCCCTTGTACCTATGAAACAAAATTAATTCGAAAATTAAAAAGTAAGTTAATGAATTATTTCAAACTATAGTGATTTACAACTTACCGGTTCCCCACATGTCTCGAGAAGACCCAATACATGTACTCCTCGCCGTACTGCTCATCCTGGGTATACTCCTTCGGAAAAGCATAAAAGACATGCATGTTACACCTTTCTTTTGTACATTAACGTATTTGTGAAGCTAATAGATAAACAATTACCTTGAATTCTTGCTAGTAGTTGCTGAATGGCTGAAACCCATCTGAACATAAGCCTAATCTGATATTTCTGACTTCATCGGCGAAATCGGAATGCAGCTCACTAAAACGTTTCCATGCTAGAGAGTTGGACGGGTGACATATCTTGTCACCAACCTTTTGATGGTCAGCGTGCCACGTCATATGTTGGGCAGTTGCTTTTGAAGCATACAATATTTGTAGCCTTGGAGTTATTGGAAAATAAAACATTTTCCGATATGGAACTCTAGCCTTTCTTCTTTTTTATTTTTCTTGGGTCACAGGTTTCCACCGCGGTTCACCACACACTTTGCACTTCGTTCTATCTGCATCTTCCTCCCCCCAATAAAGTATACAGTTTCGGCGACAAACAATCAATGACCTCAACCAACAACCCCAAACCCTTAACGAGCTTCTTTATGTTAGCAAAATTTGTTGGCATCTTGTTATCCTCCGGGAGCAGCTCTTGTATAAACTCGCACATGTCGTCCATTAACCTTATTAAACTCTGATGACGACACTTGATATCCATCATTTTAGCAGATGCAGAAAACGGGGAGTGCTTGTTATTACCAGGCCATATTTCTTGTTCGGCTTCTCGCATCATATCAAAAAATTTATGTGATTCGG
The DNA here is from genome assembly GCF_046119375.1 of Phyllobates terribilis. Classification (NCBI taxonomy): domain Eukaryota; kingdom Metazoa; phylum Chordata; class Amphibia; order Anura; family Dendrobatidae; genus Phyllobates; species Phyllobates terribilis. The sequence continues at coordinate 17,085 of NW_027368858.1, read as the reverse complement.
CATTCGGAGGCTCATCTTCGTGGAAGACCACTTCTGGACCGGCAACATCATGTATCATTCTATGACCGGATGAAAACTCAAACCCCTCGACATCATTCTCCGGTACAACATACTGTTGTCCTCCGGGATTCAACACGGTCCCCTCGCCATGAAACACCCACATTTGGTAATCTTTCACAAACCCATTCTTCAAAATATGATATTCTACATCCTCGGTATTGCGATAGCTTTTATTTCTACATGCATACTTAGTATAGGGGCACTTAATCTTCTCTTCACTCATACAAGCTGGATGATTTATGGCGAACTGGATAAACTTTTTCACCTTATCGGAAAATCCGGGAGTTAACAACCCCCTCGTGAGTCTCTGATACATCCAACACGGTCTTGGTTCATCTCTGTAACGCGTTTTATTAGATGATGATTCCATCTACTCGCATTTATTATCTTAGTAACACATTCTCTAATTTATTTTATTGTGTCACATGTGTTACATGTACACAATAAAATAACATGTGTTATACTAATTTATCTATATAATTATATGTAATTCCAATTTCATGATTACATCCATATAATCTTAAATCCAAAATCATATCTAACCCTAAATCCACAACTTAAGCAAAAATAAATTTAAAATAATACTCAATTCTATTTATAATTCTAAATATGCAATTCAATATAATTCCAACAAAATTCTATATAAATCCTAAAATATTGTATATAATTCTAAAAAATCTTAAATAATCCTAATAAATTGTATATAATTCTAAAAATAATCTATTCAATTATTAACAAAATTCTAATAAATTGTAACAAAATTCTTAATAAATTGTATATAATTCCTAATAAACTGTGTATAATTCTAAAAAACTATTTAATTATTAAAAATTTATAATAAATTGTATATAATTCTTAATAAATTGTATATAATTTCTAATAAATTTTATTTAATTCTAAAACAATTCTACTTAATTATTAAAAAGTTCTAATAAACTGTATATAATTATTAATAAATTATATATAATTCCTAGTAAATTGTATTTAATTCTAAAAAATCTATTTAATTATTAAAAAATCTAATAAATTGTATATAATTCCTAAATAATTATATATAATGCTTAAAAATTCTAAAAAATGTATCTAACAATTTATATATTTTCTAAATAATAATACTAATTTTTATAAACAATTTCTATTTAATATTTTCTAAACGATTTCTAATTAATATTTTCTAAACAATTTCTAATTAATATTTCCTAAACAATTATATATAATTCTTACCTAAACAATTTCTAAAAAAATATATTTAGCAATTTCTAAACAATTATATTTAATAAATAATATAACAAACTAAAAAAATAAAACATACCTAAAAACTGTAGGGTGGAGGGTCGGCGGCGGTGTCTACGGGTCGGCGGCGGCGCGCTAGACAGAGACGGCTACGGGGGCTGTTACGGTCAGCGGCAGCGGGGGAGGTGAAGTGGTGGCGGGACTCGGAAGGCGTGGGTAGCGGGGGAGGTGGGAGTGGCGGTGGGACTCGGGACTCGGGAGGGAGGCGTTGTCGGAGCTAGCTAGGGCGGAGGCCGGCGCTACAGCAGGCAGAGAGGAGCGCGCGGGTGGAAGGAAGAGGAGAGAAAACGTAGGCGGAGAGGAGCGCGTGGGTGGAAGGGCGGAGGGCGGCGCTGTAGCAGGCGGAGAGGAACGGAGGAACGAGAGGAAGAAGAAAGGTAAGCGGCGTCGGAAGGAAGAGGAGAGAAAAAGTAGCGACGAAAGGGTTCGTTCTCGGATATTTATAGACGAAGGGTTTAGCGGCGGAAATCCGTCGCTAAAACTCGTCGCTAAATCCTGGGACTGTCAAATTCAATTTTCACCAATATATTGACGGTATTACACGTTAGCGACGGATTTCCATCGCTAACGTGTATAGTCTTGGCGGGTCTTTTACCGCCAAACACATTAGCGATGGATATCCGTTGCTAATGGCGTCACCAATGGTTTTACATTGGCGCCATCCTCGACCGCCAAAAATAGCGACGGGTTAGCGACAGAAATCCGTTGATAACCAATGGGGATGTGAAATTAGCGACGGGTTCTTTCACCCGTCGCTAAATTCATTGCAAAGTCGGCGATTTAGTGACAGAATTATATTCCATCGCTAATTCCGTCACTAAATCGCATTTCTAGTAGTGCCATATGAGCTACTCAAAGGGAAGACACCAAATCTTTTACACTTGCGTATTTGGGTGTAAAATGTTATGTGCATAATAATGGTAAGAATAACTTGGGTAAATTTGATCCACGTAACGATGAATCTATTTTTCTTGACTATGCTCCCTCTAGCAAGGCGTACAGAGTGCTGAATAGAAGAACCAAGAGAATTGAGGAAAGCATTCACGTGACTTTCAATGAGCGACCCATTCATGAAGATGATGATGATGAAGCTAATCCAAGCGAGCCCCCCACTCATCAAGGTCCTATTCATCATACCTCCTCAGCGATCTCTTCTAAAACTGAGAGTGATGATGATGAGGACACCCAAAAAGCTCCCTCATCTCAGCATGATGGTGCTCAAGAAGACGGCCTCACCACAGATCCAGCTCAAGTCGACTCTCATGTAGACCTAGAGGAAGAGACTCATGAAACAGAGCTACCAAGTATAGAGGGTTCCAGTCACGTTGAAGTTGAAGCGGGACTCCCCATCGCTGGTGCGAGCTCTCAACCCGTTGAACCGACCCCCTCTTCTTCTTCAGTGCCCCTCCCAGAAGCTCCAGTGAGACCTAAAATGGGTCCAGGGAGACCTCCCAAAGCTCCTGCCACACCTAAGAAGGTTGCAACGTAACCTTTAGCGCCCTCAGCGAGCCTCCCTCCTGCTTCAGCTGATTCCTCAGGTGCCTTCTCCTCTCAGATCACTCCAGCTTCGCTTGGTGGTTTCCCGGAAGCCACTACCATGGTCACGAGAAATTATCAGTAGAAGGGCGCTCATCCACCACATCAAATAGTCACTCCCTTCTCATACAAGGTCTTCACTTACTTGCACCTCAACAATCTATCCATATTTCATGCCTTTGTCTCCCTCATCGAGAAAAAGAATGTCCAGCAAGCCCTCTTGGATCCAGACTGGGTCGACACGATGCAAGAAGAGCTTATGGAGTTTGAGGGACACAAGGTTTGGAGACTCGTCCCTAGGCCGCCCAACAGGACAGTGATTGGCACACGTTGGGTTTTTTGAAACAAGCTTGATGACTCAAGCAATGTTGTTCAAAATAAAGCGTGCTTAGTGGCTCAAGGATACATTCAACAAGAAGGAATATATTACGACGAGACCTATGCCCCCGTAGCCCATATAAGAGTCAAGCTTATATTGTATAAGTCTCGCTTGAAGCATTTATGAAGCTTTAAGGTGTAGCTGAAGCGTTATGAAGGATGCTGAACCAACAAGATAGTCGCACTAAAGAACAGAGTGATATAAGAAGCACGATAGCGAGTTGAAAATAATCTAGAAGCGGAAAACGACAAATAATGCGTTTTGGATGGTTTTTAGTAAAGCGCATGTTTTAAATGCCAAGCGGAGGCAAGCGCAACTTGCAGAGCGAGCAACGAGATCCACCGTACATGTGGAGTCATTTATGCAAGTGGACAAGCACGCTCAAGAATTTTGCTAGTGAGATTAGGCACGTGTCATGTGGTGATTCATTGGTCAACTCCGTGCAATAGATTCAAGATCGGAGTTCTTGTGGACAAATAGGATTTTAGACACGTTAGTGTTTTAGTCTGTATGTAAAGCTAGCTGATAGGTTTGTCTATAATAGAGAAAATTAGTACCTTAGAGAGGTTGCAGATTTTCTAGACAGCTTAGAGAAAAGAGAGAATTGTGAAAGGTAGCTTTGAGAGAAGTGTTTGTACGATAGGTAAGAACTTACAAGTTCTAGTGAGGGAATTGTAAGTGTCTTTTGTAAAACACAAAAAAGCAACCTTTTGGCAATATAGTAGGGGTGACTTTTATCCTAGACTCAATAGCAGTCAAAGATTCTCACCAAATTGAGTGATTTCTTGTTCTCCTTGTTTAAGCTTCTTTCTTCCGCATTTCTTCTCAAATTCCAAATTCTAAAAACGTGATTTGTGAAGAACCTACACTCGATCCTACAAATTGATATGAGAAGGGTGAGATATGTGCAAGTTAGCTAGAAAGGGTATTTTCTTCAAAGCTCATACTAAAACCGAATGAGATTTACAAAATTGATTTAATTTTTAAAACCTGACTAATGAATTATTCTTAATAAAATATGATTTTTAAATAAGTTAATGTGGTTTTATTTGGTAAGACTCTAGCTATACATGTATTATAGCTCTCATATTTAGACTTCTATAACCTTCATTAATTCACCCTTATCATTATTTGTTAGATGTAATGTAACTATAGTCCACACATCATATATATGATTTATTCAATATTTTATATGGAAAGATATAGTTTTAGATAGTGTTTCAGTTAATATACAATCATTTTACCTTGTTTTTCTTTAAAACCAACTCCTCATAAATTTAACAGAAGGAAAAATACAAAAGTACAAGCATTGCTAATTTTATCTTCATTCAGCATAACAAAGTTAGGAGTACTGCAAGGAATGTCTTTGCCAAATACATCAATATAGAAGCCAACAATAATATCTTTTATTTTGTCAATATCCTCTTCCAACATATTATTAGTATCTCTCATCTGGTAAATAGCATTATTACATCTTCTCTCTTTAATCTAGTTAAAGAAAAAAGAGGAATTTTCTTCAACAATTTTTATCCAGTCAAGCTTGGCCTTCTTCTCAAGTGGGGAATCTCTTCTTTTCCTGGCTTCAATGAGGTTGTTTCTGGCTTCTTTGACTGCTTGTTGTTTCATCTCATCACTATAGTCAGTCTGCAGCTGATTAAAACAATCATTCAACTTCTTCTCTCCGAGAATAACATCTTCATTCTAGTCCTTCCTCATAGACTTGCTCCAGGCTTTAAGTTCAACTTTAGTTTTTTTAGTGTAAGCCATCAAATTACTCTGATCAATACATCTCTCCTCAGTGTTCCAAGATCTCTCAATAACACCTGCAAAGCTATCTTCCATAGACCACAAATTCTGAAATTTAAAAGGAATCTTTTTGACAAGAAAGACCTCATCAATGCTAAGAATCCCTGGAGTGTGATCAGATTCCTCAGAGCATTATTGATAAATCATCCCTCCACCTGTCATTCACCATACCTGTCTAATTTGCAAGCAACCTTGTTAGTTCCCAACCTCTGATTAGCCCAAGTATACTTAGCTCCAGAAGTTGTATGACCACCTAACCCACATAAATCAACAACATCCCTGAGTTCATGCAAACTGGCATCAGAGACAGAGCTAGTAGACAGTCTCTCATTAATATCTAGAATACAGTTCAAATCACCCATAAGGCACCAAGCACAATCAACACTACTACTGAAAGCTTTGATATTCTCCCAAAGTTCTACATGACCTGCAACAGAACTGACTGCATATACAAAAGAAACCCAAACATAATCACCACCACCAATTTTAATTTTAGAGTGAATAACCTGCATGTGAATTTCATTCTTCACAATTATCACATTATTTGCATCCCAGGAAAGACAAATTCTACCTCTGCAAGTAGCTCTACTATTAGTGACAAAACTCCATCTAGGTAACCATTTCCTAGCCATCTCTACTTCCTTGGATTGCTCAACTTTACTTTCAAGAATAGCTAACACATACACTTTATTCTTATTAACAAAGTTATTGATCATTCTGATCTTATTGAGGGAGTTACTAACCCTCACGTTCCAGACAACAAATGTGGCACTATCCATGAAAACCTCTTTAGGAGTTGCTACAACCCTTTCCACCTTTCTTCTGATTTCCCACACTACCAACTTTGTTACTATCTTCCTCCTCTCGATTCTTGACCATAGTAATCTCTGTATCACTACCAGCTTTATCACTAGTCACTTTTATCCTCTCAAAAGAAACCTATTTCCATGAGGGACCAACACCCATCCTATTATTTCCCGCATCATCCTAATTACCTCCTACTAACTTATCTTTTTGATTATCACAATAGCCGTTCTGTACAGGTTGAGAGTTTTTATCTGGAACAACCTTTGCCTCATGAATCACTTGGGCAAGAGTGTTCCTGTTTTTCTTTGGCATGCCCCATGTAAACCTTCTTTGCGCTTCAATTCGATCTGGGCATACATCATATCTATGACCAAAACCTTGCACGTATGACAAACACCTGACATCCATTCAAACTTGACTTCTTGAGTAAATTGCCTGCCATCATACCCCTCAAGCTTCATAGTCTTCCTTCTAATTTCTTCAACATTAATTTCCACCAGTAAACGAGCATACGAGATATGATCAAATTTTCTAGTTAGTAGATCAAGACATACATGAATGCCTATCACACTTCCAGTTCTGCTAAGCATACGAATGGAGTAGAAAATGGGGTGTAAACCGGGAAGTATAGTCCATACAGAAACAGTTTTAAAGCTTTCCCATTCCATTTTGATACCAAGAATCCAATCTTGGATGACAAAAAGTTTGTTCCAGGTAGAAAGCATACCTTTGTCTTCAGAATCTCCTCTTTGTCCTCTTGGGATTGGAATTTCAACACCCTAACGCCATTGTCTTTACACAAAATCTCAGGACTTGGAATTTTCCATTGGCTTTGTACAAACTTTCTAAATGCCGAAAAAGAGACTCGTTCTCCTACAATGACTCTGAAAGCAGTCAAATGGCTTTCTTCTTCTTTCTTTTGTACATCCTCTTTGGAGAATTTGATGACATCTTTGTCTACTTCCTCTTCGAAATTCAGCATCGACATCTTGCTATCATTGATTTGGCATTTCCCGATTACACCAAGATTCTCACCAAATTCACCCGACCTAGACTTTCCACATCCCCCTTTTCTCCAGATTGTCCTTGATCCATGCTTGCATCACCATTACTGTCCTTCTTTGACACCATATTAGATTGGGAGCAAGTCAATGGAACAATCGGAGATGATGCCTCAGTCTTTTCATCTTCTGCAACAATCATCAGATCTTTCTTGCCAATCTCAGAATCTGATTTCTTCTCTGAGTTTCAATCTCCATTTTACCTTGTTCATTAGCAATTAGAACCTCGAGTTTGAGTAATTAACTCCACATACATATTTTTAGGGAACGTCTAAACTTTTTTTTTTTTTTTTTTTTTCTATATGCACTCTAAAAGTGCACATCCAAGTTAGGAGTGCAAGTTTAGCATGCCCAACTTGGGTGTGCAGAGTAAAACGGGAAGAAAACAAGTTTACAGTCCTCGGAAGACGTCAGCACGCCCAATTTGGGCGTGCAAACACTTGGCACGCCCAAACCGGGCGTGCCAAATTTCCCGGAAAAAAATTAAAAATTAAAAAATGTGAACAGTAGCACGCCTAGGTTAGGTGTGCAACTGTTCACAGTGCAAAAAAAAAAAAACTTTTTTCAAAAATTTTACATATACATCAATATTAATGGTTTATAGGTTATTTGTGTCAGTTTCAATGTTTTATATCAAACCGATCTCCATTTGGCCCAATTTCATCATTTTTATCCGATTTGGCCAAATTCACTTGATTTAGCCGAAATCGGGGCAATCGTACCCAATTGAATCAATTGATCGTAATTTCACTCAATATCAACTCAATTCATACTTGATATTCCACTATATCGAGGATCGATTGAATCAATTTGGTCAATTTCATCCTTTTATCCAACCGAACCCGATTTGACCCAATTCACTCGATAGGCTCAAATCGGGGCAATTGAACCCCGATTGAATCAATTGATCATATTTTCATCCAATATCGACCCAATTCATACCTGATATTCCACTATATCGAGGACGGGTTGAATCAATTTGGCCAATTTCATCCGTTTTATCCAACCGAACCCGATTTAGCCCAATTCATTTGATTTAGCCGAAATCGGGGCAATCGGACCCCGATTGAATCAATTGATCGTAATTTCACTCAATATAAACCCAATTCATACTTGATATTTCACTCTATTGAGGATCGATTGAATGAATTTGTCCAATTTCATCCTTTTTATCCAACCAAACCCGATTTGGCCCAATTCACTCGATTAGGCCCAAATCGGGGTATCACCCCGATTGAAGCAATTGATCGTAATTTCACCCAAGCTTGACCCACCCAATTCATACTTGATATTCCACTATATCGAGTATCGATTGAATCAATTTAGCCAATTTCATCCGTTTTAATCCAACTGAACCCGATTTGGCCCAATTCACTTGATTTAGCCGAAATCGGGGCAATCGGACCCCGATTGAATCAATTCATCGTAATTTCCCTCAATATCAACGCAATTCATACCTGATATTCTGCTATATCGAGGATCGATTGAATCAATTTGGTCAATTTCATCCTTTTTATCCAACCGAACCCGATTTGGCCCAATTCGCTTGATTTAGCCGAAATCGGGGCAATCGGACCCCGATTGAATCAATTGATAGTAATTTCCCTCAATATCAACGCAATTCATACCTGATATTCCGCTATATCGAGGATCGATTAAATCGATTTGGTCAATTTCATCCTTTTTATCCAACCGAACCCGATTTGGCCAATTTCGCTTGATTTAGCCAAAATCGGGGTAATCGGACCCCGATTGAATCAATTGAAAGTAATTTTCCCTCAATATCTACCCAATTCATACTTGATATCTCACTCTATCAAGGACCAATTGAATCAATTTGGTCAATTTCATCATTTTTATCCAACCGAACCCGATATGGCCCAATTCACTCGATTAGGCCCAAATCGGGGCAATAGAACCTTGATTGAATCGATTGATCGTATTTTCATCCAATACATACCCAATTCATACTTGTTATTCCACTATATCGAGGATCGATTGAATCAAATTTGGTCAATTTCATCCTTTTTTCCAACCGAACCCGATTTGACCCAATTCACTTGATTAGGCCCAAATCGGGGCAATTGAACCTTGATTGAATCGATTGATCGTACTTTCATCCAATATCAAACCAATTCATACCTGATATTCCACTATATCGAGGACTGGTTGAATCAATTTGGCCAATTTCATCCGTTTTATCCAATCGAACCCGATCTAGCCCAATTCACTTGATTTAGCCGAAATCGGGGCAATCGGACCCCGATTGAATCAATTGATCGTAATTTCACTCAATATCAACCCAATTCATACTTGATATTTCACTCTATTGAGGACCGATTGAATAAATTTGGCCAATTTCATCCTTTTTATCCAACCAAACCCGATTTGGCACAATTCACTCGGATTAGGCCCAAATCGGGGCATTCGAACCCCGATTGAAGCAATTGATCATAATTTCATCCAAGCTTGACTCAATTCATACTTGATATTCCACTAAATCGAGGATCGATTGAATCAATTTGGTCAATTTCATCCTTTTTATCCAACCGAACCCGATTTGGACCAATTCACTTGATTTAGCCGAAATCGGGGCAAATTGATTCAATCGGTCCTCGATATAGTGGAATATCAAGTATGAATTGGGTCAAGCGTCGGTGAAATTACGATCAATTGCTTCGATCGGGGTTCGAATGCCCCGATTTCGGTTGGATAAAAGGATGAAATTGACCAAATTGATTCAATCGATCCTCGATATAGTGGAATATCAAGTATGAATTGGGTTGATATTGAGTGAAATTACGAGCAATTGATTCAAATGGGGTCCGATTGCCCCGATTCCGGCTAAAATCAAGTGAATCGGGCCAAATCGGATAAAAATGATGAAATTGGGCCAAATGGAGATTGGTTTGATATAAAACATTGAAATTGAAACAAATAACCTATAAACCATTAATATTGATGTATATGAAAAATTCTTGAAAATTTTTTTTTTTTATATTATTATGTTGGATAAAGTATAAACAATACCAATAAGAAATAAAAATAGTTAATATATTTTGAGTAAAGTAAGAAAGTGCAAAAATATTGAGATAAACATGAAAAGTGTAATATAGAACGATAATCGATAATCTAATACATATTAGAAAAGTTGAGTTGAGGTCAATTTAATGCTTATTTCCATCTCCATAAATAAAACGATAATCTAATACATATTAGAAAAGTTGAGTTGGGGTCAATTTATTACCTCAAACTCAATATCAAAATTCTTATTCTATCTCTTACCCTACCAATAATATTTTCTGAAATTCCTTTTTATGTCTGTGTTAACTATCTGATATTAAGTTGAAAATTAAATTCGGATCCTTCTTTGTCTTTAATGGTAAGGAGGTTTCATACTCTCCCTCATCACCCTCATTAATTCCCTTTAACTCTCTATGTTCCACTGTAACGTCTTTCACCAAAGAATTTTTCTTAGTGGAAACGCTTTATAATGCTTAGCCCTTATTTCCTTTTCTATTATAATCTTTACACATTCTTATTTAATTACAACCTCTTTAACTCCTTTTTATTAACATCTAAAATATTTAAAAAGCACAAATATAATGTTGAAACAATAATTGATTTTTATACATACCAATATCTTTCAACTTCCACATGCCTTCAAGGACTTTAAGGTTTTTCACTGTTCAGAGAAACAATAGAGCAGCTGACCTTCTGGCATCCAAAGATTCCGAAGGAGTAGATTTAGATTATGTAATAGGTATTATTAATATTTGTACGTACCTGATGATTATATAAGGGCTCTGCGAGAAGATTTGCGAGTTTCGCAAACTCGTCTCCTTAGTTTCATTTTTAAATTTGTAAGCATTATCACTTATGATAATGCGGAATTGCTTCCTGGTTGAGGAGGATTCCCTGTATGACCATCAATAAAAAAAACTTCTGCACGCCTTCCCCCTTCCACTACATTTAAACATGAAGCAACCCCATGCAATAAAGCGACATAAATTCCTGTGATTTACGATAGAATCGATAACTCTTCCTCTCCTTTTCCACATAATCTACAACCATATAAATACTCCGTAACTGGGCCTTCATGACTCCATCACCCACATGGAAATCCACACATATAATATAAGAGAAGATTTCGATAGAAACATCCAATATCAATCTAAATAGCAACTTTCTTATCACACCGCTTGAAAAGAAAATAGCATTAGAGTGAGATTTGTACTTTTTTATCTAAAGTAGTGTGACTGTTTCTATAATTCCCCCACTCGACATCTTGGCATGGCCAACTCTACGTTATAATATAAGAGTTGCTAATTCAAAGTGGTTAAACTCACTTGGGCTTCAAGAGGAACCCAACCAAGCAACACTTCTACAAGGTATATACATATTCCAAACCACTACACCACATGTTTCCTCCATTTTATTACTATCTTCAAAGTTACACAATGTTTGTAGGCTGAATATCAGAATTGTTGTGTTGATTGACATTATTTTTTCTATTCAAAAGAATTCATGGAAACACACTACATGATATTGCAATAGATCGGACCACTTATTACTCCAGATAGAAATTTTATGGGAAAGACATGCAATAGAGGTAGTTGAAATACCTTTCTATTCTAAATTATTCCTATTCGATGAGCTAAGATGTATGGATAAAGGCATAGTAGAAGGTCACAACACTAAGAAGATGTTACTGGAATACATGTGTTTATTGGAGTTCAAGTCTTAGAATGCAATACTTTGTCCTCATTGTAATTCGCATGCAATCTAGACTTTTAAATCATTGGAATCTCAACTGCAAAACTTCTAATTATATAGTTTTTGTATTGTTCTTTTTTATATTTATATACATTGTGTATAATTTCCAGCATACCTACATGGATCATGAAGCTTCATGTAAGTCATAAACAATGAATAAGTAATATGTTTGCAATCCAAAATAAGTCCAACAACGCTAATAAGAATCGGAATGGTTTGTAACCTGGAGAGAGGAATTTGAACAATTACGAGAACTGATATTGAGAGTGACGAAACAAATGATGGGAATGGAGTTGTTGTACATTATATAAATAATATATAATGACTAACTAATTTAGAACATAAAACATATAAAAGTGAAATTTATAATTGTGATACTATCCATTAATGAGTCTTTTCTATAGGTTCTAATAATAAAATAGAGATTTTGAAAAATATAATTGCTTAAAAAAAATCAGTTTTAAACTAATAAATTAAAATATTCTACCCTTGAAATTAAATATCTATACATTTGAGTAAAAATAAAAGGAATCTGATTTAGTCATTATGATTGAGTTTATGTATTTTTTATTCGATGTATGTTGTATTGCTAGGTTTTACATTTTTCATAATTAAACAAATTTAAAATATATATATCAATATTCATTATAAGAATATCATCCTTATTGAAACTCCATAATCACGTTATTAAGAATTGACTTTTCTTTGACATGGGCAAAATGGTCATTACGCCGGTCAAAATAATAATTTATAAACCTCACCGACTCCTCTACAAGTAGAGTGGCAAGCAAGGGTCGATCCCACAGTGAGTCAGGTAATCAATTCTTGTATAATTAATAAGATCAACTTAGTAGTGATAAAAAGGGGATAAGTGGATTAATGCTAATACTAATTTAATTAAGGAAAGCAATAGAAAAATTCCTTATTCAACGGGTATCCACACAATGGAATGGTTGGTTTGATCATTGACTTCCTAATTGCTAATCAGGTTCATTCTATTAATTTATATATTATGAGTGTCCTATTCCTCGTTCCTAATTAGTTAATAATCCAACTCAACATATTAACCCTAACCTCAAGATATAACCCTGAAACTATCAAATGTTAATCCCTAGACAACATGAAATTCAAGAATAAATAGGAACATGCAACGCCACTTGGATACTAACACATCATTACCCTCCACACATTTACAAGTCCAACTAGTCCAGGTGAATGATTTGCTACTAAATGGACATGGCTCTCCAACTCGGACAAGCAAAGCCTAGCTATATGAAATAGATCTATAAACCTAGGTAATCAATATAGATAAAAAATCACAATCAATTATAAATATAAGCAAGAGGATAAAACAACTCAAACAATATATATTTATTAGAACCAAGGAAGAATTCTACAAAGCAACCATCCACATGCTTCAACCCTAAGAACAATGCAAATCCTCTCTAAACTCTCTAAATTAAACTAGAACTAAGCATGGGAAGGAGGCAAAGCTCTCATCCCTTATTTATAATAGATAGAAACCCTAGAAACATCACTAAAAGGCCCAGCCCGAAAATCCATCAGAAAATAGATAAAAAGGCCCAAAGAAAGCCCGTAGAAGGAAACCAGCCGCGACAGGGATTCTATGCGGGCGCCAATGTGGGTGCAGTCGCACCCACCTCCGGTTAACATGGCGCGGTCGCGCCGCTGTTCAGTTTACCTGGCACGGTTGTGTCTTGTTGTGAGCATGACTTTGCTTTGTCCTTTGGCCATTTTCTCTTAGGTCTTCTCCGAAACGCCCGTAATCTTCGTATTTAACCACTTTGCTCTGCGAGGTCTGGACTACGGTAATACGCTCCAAATCAGGGCCAATTCGTCTATAAACAATGTTAATGACCACTTATTATGCCAAGCTAGACGTCGCTCATCACACCCCCACACTTGAACCTTGCTCGTCCTCGAGTAAGCTACAACTAACTCCTTGGCGATCTTAGCGAGTATGGAAGATTTGACAGCAGTGGTTGTTGAATTAACGCTCTAGCTGCTGGTTACCTATAATCATCAAAAACATGGGCGTAGACTTCGACTCTACTAAAAACAATGAAAGACTCGATAATAATCTAAACTAACTCAACAATGGCCTCAATCATTCCCCCTAAACTTGAGCTACGTTTTATCCTATGCAAGTCCATGGAAATGAATCTCTAAACTATGCAAAATATGTCTTTATTCAGATAATATACGAAGGATGATGACGCAAGATCAACTAAACGACTCATTCTTGTCCTAACATGTTTCATAATCTATGATATAATGCACGAGCTCCAACATCATCAAAAGCAAACAAAAACCACAACTCTACTTAAGTCATATCATATGCACTTTTTATTACTCTTTTTCATCTTATTCACACATTTTTTATTTAAGCACCGGGCCTGTCCGTTTTACAGTTCAGGCCAATTTGTATTCAAGCCTCGGGCCCGCCCGTCTTACGGTCCGGGCCAGCTAATGAGACTCTTCGCTTAGCCATGGAGGATCGAACCCAAGGTGATCTTTCACACCGCGGAGATCGAGTGCTCTTCCGACTTGTTTCACTTGGAGTTCACTGCCTTTTTATTTCTTTTTCTTTTATTTTTGTAATGAAAAAGGACGAAAGCAAAATTATAATAACAAAATGATAAAACAAAAGAAGAGATGGTAAACTTGCAATCTTAGTATTGGTCCTAATGCATCATAGTCATAATCCACATGATTAAGTCAAAGTCCTCAATTTGATCAATCATATCATCATCATACACAACTGCAATATCAATGATCAAAAACATAGTAAAAGATCCAAACTTAACGCACCATTATAGAAGTCCACAAAGCATCAAATGAGGGAAAAATATGATAGCCGACTCTAAAAATTTAATTAAGGGGAAAACTGAATAAGAAATTTAAAAAATAAGGATAGGTAAGATGTAATCTCCCTCCCCCACACTTAAAGTACACAATTTTCCTAATGTGAAATAGAGAACAAGGATAAAAGATAGGTGGAAGTGGAAAAATACCTCTTTTTCTCGGGTTGCCTCCCAAGCAGCGCCTTGGTTAGAGTCGAAGTCTCGACTTCATCCATATCCCCTACAAGTTCAGCAGGTAAATGATTAATAGCACGGGTGTTGACCATAAAATGGTCAATACCAAAGTCAATCAAATTAAAAACACAAGAAAAGAAGTTTAGAGTCCTCGATAACGACGTCAAATTTGACGAGGCAAAAATGGTCGTTACACCGGTCAAAATAATAATTTATAAACCTCACTAAATCCTCTACAAGTAGAGTGTCAAGCAAGGGTCGATCCCACAGGGAGTCAGGTAATCAAGTCTTGTGTAATTAATAAGATCAACTTAGTAGTGATAAAAAGGGGAAAAGTGGATTGATGCTAATACTAATTTAATTAAGGAAAGCAATAGATAAAGTACCTTATTCAGCGGGTATCCACACAACAAAATGGTTGGTTTGATCATTGACTTTCTAATTGTTAATCGGGTTCATTCTATTAATTTATATATTATGAATGTCCTAATCCTTGTTCCCAATTAGTTAATAATCGAACTCGACATATTAACCCTAACCTCTAGATATAACTCTGAAACTATCAAAGGCTAATTCCTAGGCAGCATGAAGTTCAAGAATAAATAGGAACATGCAACGCCACTTGGCTACTAACACACCATTACCATCCACACATCTACAAGTCCAACTAGTCCAAGTAAATGATTTTCTACTAAATGGACAAGGCTCTCCAACTCGGACTAGCCAGACCTAGCTATATGAAATAGATCTATAAACCTAGGTGATCAATCTAGATAAAAAAATCATAGTCAATGATAAATATAAGCAAGAGGATAAAACAACTCAAACAATATATATTTATTAGAACCAAGGAAGAAGTCTACAAACCAACCATCCGCATGTTTCAACCAGGAGTACAACGCAAATCCTCTCTAAACTCTCTAAATTAAACTAGAACTAAGCATTGGAAGGAGGCAAAACTCTCATCCCTTATTTATAATAGATAGAAACCCTAGAAACATTACTAAAAGGCCCAACCCGAAACTCCATCAGAAAAT
This sequence comes from Phyllobates terribilis, assembly GCF_046119375.1. Classification (NCBI taxonomy): domain Eukaryota; kingdom Metazoa; phylum Chordata; class Amphibia; order Anura; family Dendrobatidae; genus Phyllobates; species Phyllobates terribilis. The sequence goes on along the minus strand of NW_027368858.1, from coordinate 1,271 downwards.
AGGTAAAAAGGCCTAAAGAAAGCCCGCAGAAGGAAATCAGTCGCGGCAAGAACCCTACGCGGGCGCAGTTGCACCCACCTCCGGTTAACATGGCGCGGTCGCGCAACCAAGGACGCGGTCGCGCCGCTGTTCAGTTCACCTGGCACGGTCGCGTCTTGTTGTGCGCGCGACTTTGCTTCATCTTTTGGCCATCTTCTCTTCGGTCTTCCCCCAAACACTCTCAATCCTCGTATTTAACCACTTTTCTCTGCGATGTCCGGACTACGGTAATACGCTCCAAATCATGGCCAAATCGTCTATAAACGATGCTAACAACCACTTATTACGCCACGCTAGACATCGCTCATCACTTTTACCTACTGTTTTAGATGTAATCTATAATAAGTATTCCTTGATGAATTTTGGAAAGTAAGGACACTTTGGGAGAAAGAATTTCACATTGTATTGTAGTGATTGGTATTCAGGCACATGCTTGAGTTACAATTTATTGATTTGTATCATGAGGACTTTTAGTTTGAGTTGTTCTAGATAAAAAAAACGTCTACATATTTTGGTTATCATGAGGACTTTTAGTTTGACTTTTAGTTTGTGATGTAAAAGGGGTTTGTACTAGTGGTTTCTCGCTCTTTCTGCAATTTCTCGCTCTCTCTCACCATCTCTTTCTCTCTCTCTTCCGTTCTTCCTCGATCTCAACCTTAGTGTCGCCATTGTAGAAGCTCGACTGGTGGTTTCTCGTCTTCAACAATGTTGGCTCGCCGGGCGGCTCAATGTCTTTCTGAAATTCGTCAAATATTCCGTCAATCTCCTCGAGTAAGTGTTTGTATTCAACTCTTTGATCTTCTTCTTACATCGTCCCTTTTATTTGCTGCTGATGTGTTTTTATCCTTTCTCAATCAGGCATCTCTATCCTTTTCCACTGCTCTCAACTATGTGAGTGTTATTACTATCTGAAATCTGCTCAATTTGTCTAACTTGTGGTTTTGACTAGAAATTCTAATCGACTAAAATTCGTTCCATCAATTTCAAGTTTTGTCTTTCCCGAATTTCAGTAGTTTGTTGCTTGTAAACTTCAACTTCCTATTGTAGCTTGATAGCTTGTGCTGAATCTGTTTGCTTGTGAATTGTGATCTAATCCAGTCTGTACGTTTGATGCAACGAGGCGTGAGCGTACTAGATGCAACGAGGGCAAAGCAAGAGACAAGGTATTTAGGGACATTCAATATGATTCCATGTTTTTGAGTGATGGGAAACCAGGACCTGCACAAGATGTT
>NW_027368857.1:0-46821 GCF_046119375.1 Phyllobates terribilis | reverse complement strand
GAACTAATCATTTAAACTATGTATAGGGTTCTACAATCCGCATTCTTGTATTTCTTCAACTCTTCATCTTTTTTCTAAGGTTTTTATAATATAGAATATATGGTCATAAAGTGTTACTAATCAAATATGCAGTAATGTAGCTCATAACAACACTAATAACATTCTAAACCTATGCTTATATACCCATCATAGACGCGTACATCATACGTCACGTATGAAAAATTCACACATGGGAGGTTTGTAGCAGTGCTCTGCCCATGAATGAGATATTGGCAAGAAAAAGTTTATGGAAATTCCAGCTTATATCCGAAGTGTGCGGTGGACAGTAAGAGAGAGCTTCATGTTCTACAAGATTGGATTTACAACTAGAGCTTTTGGGAACTTGTGTTGTTGTATATGGATTATAGAACCTCAAATGCATTGAATTAGATCTATGGATAAAGTGTTGTAGGAAAGTGATGTGTTTAAGTCAATCTAAGGAACACTGCTTAAGAAATCGGTTTTTTGTAGACAACACACTGAACAATAAACTCACAAGGGAACACTGTTTATTACAATGGGAACCTTTGATACTCAATAAGTGATGTAGGAGAAAACTCATTACCTTTCTCTCGAAAGGATTTAAAAGCCTATTTATATTGATATACCGATTATAATGTTTAGGATAATACACACCTTAAGCCTAGACAGGCAAGGACTTCCTAAACTTTAACACCAATCAAAAATGAAAACAGGCTCAGAACTGTTCTTTACACAGAACATGATTGATTATGCTCTTTCTTTCTCTATTTTTTGGATTAGATAAAAAAACGATGAAGAATAATAAGTCGTATTTATACGTCTCAAGAACTAAGTTTGGTAACGCGAAAATTAGACTCCATCATTTGTGTCCTTGATTTGAGAACTTTCCATAAATGTATCAAAGTTAAAGATACAAATTATTTACATGGGAATGGTCGGACTTACATCTATTCTAATGGATAACAATTCCTCATACCTTTAATAAATAGAGCAATCAATTATCCTCAACTTCGAATGCTCAGATTGATTGCACGCTTGAAAGGAACTGTTCCTTTTGTCCTGTCAACATTGTCTTAAGTTCTTGATGTTATACAACCTTATTGTCTAACTCTATGGATCATCATTATATGTGTAGGAATTACAATATATAATCTTCTTCACTTTTTTTAGCATTTGAAGACCTTTTTCTGTTGATACGACATAACATTTTCTCTAGTTCTTGTCAAGAAGAGCATTTTCTTCTTCTCTTGATCTCATATATTGGACTTTGAGTAAGACTTTGAAGCATTGTTTATACTTGCATATTTTACTTGAAATAACATGACATAACAAGTTATTTTTCATAATCAAAATTAAGAACAATAGTATTGATCATGAAGAGAACACAATTCTCTAGGTTCATAATACTAATAATTACCCCTTTTGATGATGATATACATAAGAACCTGACATATAGGGAACATAGACCAAATGAGAAGAAAACATGTAGGAGAATATAGAGTAATCATTAGTGAATTTCATATTCCCTCTTAACACAAGCAAAGTTCCTTTCTAGGTTGAACTTTAAAAGCTCAAGAAACTTCCTTCTCAACAGAACAATGATCATACTATAGTATATTCAAATATCCAGAGTTCACTTCACCCTTTTGACATCATCGCAAAGTCCATATAACAATGCATCACAAGACAAATAGTTGGGAAACATTGATTAATCAAAACTCTAGATAAATTACATATAATATAGCACAAAAGAACAAAGCAAGACTATAGCAGTAAGAAAGTATATTAATCATCAAAAATATTTTGAGTCATTGATCAAGAAAACAAATTGTACATGGAAGCTAAAAATGGAAAAAACCTAGGGGATTCCAGTTTTGTAGTTTAGCAGAACAAGGTTACGTTCTAATGAAGAAAACTCTTCCTCGTCTGCTAGTCCTTCCACCTTAGCTTTTTCCGTCACAGTTCCCACCGTCTCATAATCCTTTTTAGGATCTTCAAAATCTCTTTTCATCGTCACTTCCACTTCTTTCTTAAGAGCATCATCATCCTTAGCATCTACAGACCCACTTCCCTTCTAAATCTTTGTTTTTATCTTCATATCCTTCAAGGACATCCTTGAAAGAACCCTCTTAGTCAGACCTTCATGGAACTCTTAGCTAACTATCAACATATCTTCAATATATTTAGAGACTTTGCCTCTATATTAGTTGCAGACTATGCATGGTGCATACCCACCTTGGTAATAATTCCACCCACATACAAAGAACTCTTATAGATAACCTCTTCATAGCCTTTAAACCAGTCCTTAAGAATTTATAGAGTGATAGCAAAAGAAGTAAGAGGATAAGGATGTGAAGAGGAAATATGGGGTGCCTCTAACCTTTGTATTGTAACTCGAGGTATGGGAGGTTGTTCTGTACGACATTGTCGAGATGTTGGAGATGGTAAAATTGAAGAGAGTGGTGTTTCTTTCACAAACTTAGGGTAATAGCTGAGAAAGGTGAGGACTTAGTTCACCGGATGAATATATGAAAATGCATGGGTGTATGTTGGAAGCATTTCTTCATATGATCCAGCATGATCCTGTGCAAATCAACCTAGATGTCGGAGATGATATTCGCCATGAGGATGTTTTTGTTTAGGAGAACATTGCCTACGTTCCCTCTCCTTGGAACAATGTTCAAAATGAGGAACTTATAAAGCATCTTCTTGTGAAGAGTTAGATTGCTAGATAGAATCCGTCCTTGGAAAGGTCCTTCGAATATGATCTTGACCGTATCCCGTCGAGTCTTGAAGTAAGTTATCTTTGGCCATGTTCTCTTCTTGACGAGAAAATTGAATCCCTTCCCAATCTAAACATCTAGGGAATAGACGGTCAGCTTAACATTCAGAGGAATCATGTTCTCCTCCTAGTTGGTGATGCTATTTAAAGCAGGCTCGTTCCCTTTGTTGGGAATGGAGGACATTCATAAATGGAACATGAACACGACGTCCTTATTCAAAGCAAAGGGCTCAGTGAGGAGCTTGTCCTAGCCCTAGAGTTCGAGGAGAGAATAGAAGTTGCTAATGCTTTTGCCATAGATGGAATGTTCTTAATGTCAAAGTGGTTGAAGCCATAAATCTTTTTCAATGATGAGAGGAGAGATAATTCATGTGTAGATGAAATATTCGTACACCAGGTAGAAGGAGAAAGCATGATAGAGAGGACCAGATGGTGCTTTGCCTTTTCCATTGGGAGATTCAACCTTGGTCTTCTTGCGATTGTGTTCTACTTCCACCACCTCTATTATCCTCAAAGAAAGGACGCGGGGTCCCCTTTTGTTGAGGCACCTTGCCACAGACTAGGAATTCCTTGATTTTGGAGGAGAACTAAGAGGCGATGATAGTTGCTTGATGTGGATTGTCTCTTTGTCTAGGGATGAGATGTGTTCTGAATAGCTAGTCATGGTGGTATCCCGCATCTATTGTGAGGGAGTATTGGTAATGAAAATAGATTGAGAAACAGGGGAGGAAAATTTGTTCTTGCGAGAACTCCTCAAGCATAAAAAAATATTCTTTAGATAGGGAAAGACTTTGGCGGCCATTGAAGTTTATGAAGAGAACGTCGTCTGAGCAATTTTTAACAATGAAATTCTCGAGGTTCAGAAGGCAAGAAGGTAGTGGAGAATCTTGAACAACTTGTTTCCTTATATAAGCACTCGAGTTTCTTCAAAAATGCAGAAGACATAAGGTCATTTAATATTTAGTTTCCATAATAGATCCGTTTGAAGATATCATGCTAAAATATGTAGAGTAGCTAGGAAACAACCATAAACAACGAAATCAGCCTACTTTTAATCAAAAAGTTCATGCATAATAGTTATAGTTCCCTAGTTCCTCGGGAACTGGTGAATTCTACAAAAATTAGTCGTTGAGAACAATTCAAACACTATTTTGTTCGCGGAGCAATCTCCTTAGAACCTTACATCTGTTAGATTATAAAAAATATGGATGAAATGGGCACATTTTGTGTAAAGACAACGTTCTTATGGTAATGAAAAATATATACCATGTTTAAAATCAAGGTAGGTTGTTTTGTCCTCAAAAGTTTGATCCTAGATGTAGACTAAATGGGGTTCTCAGGGAATCAAGATCAAGTAGCCAGGATTAGGGATGAATTAGAACGCAATCGTCATTTTAGCTAACAAAGGAAGACTGAAATATGCAATCAACTCACAATACAATCAATTAGAGCCAATAATTGTAGTATAGTTTAGGAGAAATTTTACATAACATATAAGTCCTTCATAAAGAACAATTCAATCTAGTACAAGTCAAGAGAATAGTTCAATATTTAAAGACAATCAAGAGAACTAGATAACACAAACACACTTCAGCCATAGGGATTAGTCCAAGAAGTAATCTTGGATTCTCATTCGGTTCTTTTTTGAAGGATTTAGGGAATATATCAACAATTGAATCCTAATTTCTACAATGATCAATAACAATGGTCCCTTTGTCAACATGAGCTCAAATAAAATGATGTATTATATCAATATGTTTGGTTCTAGAATGACACACAAGATTCTTAGATATATTAATAGCACTTGTATTATCATAGAGAATTTGGAAAAAACCAAAAGTCATACAGAAATCTCCAAGTTGTTGATTGAGCCAAAGGAGTTGAGTGAAACAAGCCGTGAAAACAACTAATTCAACTTCAGTTGTAGAAAAGGCAACGCTATTCTATTTCTTTCATCCCCTAGAAACAAGACATGGATCAAGGAATTGTGCATCCTAGAGGTCCTTAGCGTAGTCTACAACAGTGTAGTCAAGGAGACTCATTGGATAATCCTTAGGATACCACAAGCCAAGGGACTCTGTTCCCATGAGGTATCTAAATATTTTCTCCATAACAGCAAGGTGAGATTCTCTTGGGTCCAATTGAAACCTTGCACAAAGACATTAAAAGAACTCAATGTCTAGCCTATTTTCAGTAGATACATGAAAGAACTTACCATACATCGCTAGAGCTTTTCTTCAACCTTGTTACATGCATGGTCTGGTAATAGATGTGTTGCTGAAAAATATGGGTTGTTTATTGGCTAGCAGTTCTCCATCTTGTACTTCCTTAGGATTTCCTTCAAGTACTTCTATTGTTGACTTTATGTTCCCTTCTTCTACTGAGATACATTAAGCCCTAAGAAGAACAATAGTTCTCCTATCGTACTCATCTTAAATTTCCTATTCATAAGCTCTTTGAATCTTTCTAAAAGAGTCAAATTAGTGGAACCAAAGATAATGTCATCTACATATACCTGAACCACCAAGATGCTTCCATTATTCTTCATAAGGAATAATGTTTTGCCTGTCTGACCCCTCTTGTATCCCTTCTTGATAAGGAATTTGCAAGACATTTATACCAGATCCTTGGATCTTTTTTGAGACCGTAGAGAGATTTGTCTAGTCTGTACACATGGTTTGGATTGGAGGAGTCGTTGAAACTAGGAGGTTGTTTGACTTATACTTCTTCATTGTTCTTGCTATTTAGGAATGTTGTTTTCACATTCTTTGGAAATGGAGTGAAACCTTGATAAGATGCATATGCAATGAGGAGTTTGATGGCTTCAAGGCTAGAAACATGAGAAAAATTTTCATCATAGTATATGCCTTCTTGTTCATTGTAGTCTTGAGCTACCAGACAAGCCTTGTTCCTTGAGACAGCTCCATAATCATCAATCTTGTTACGGAGCACCCATATCAAGAAGACAAGGAACCAATTTCCATACATTGTTCCTTTTGAACTGTAGAAGCTTTTCTTACATATAATTACCATGTCTTCATCCTTCGGGGCTTCATTGATGTTTCTTTGGTTCTAAAAGTGAAGGAAAACATTGATAGCAAAATGATATTCATCTGAAAAGCCATACCTTACAGAGGATTTTATATTCTCTTTTCTCTACTGGTAACAAGCAGTCCAGTGGATGAAGATGGTATGATAACGATGTTCTCTTCAAGGGACACCTCAGCAAACAAATTGATTAGATCATCTTCTTTATCCAAAAAAGCATCCAAATGATAAGAATTAACATTAGGAAGTGTGACATCTTTTGCGTGAGGTTGAGAATGAACTTGACATGGTGGAATCACATGAGATGACTTGGCAAGAGGAACATCATCATTATAATCAACACCAGGCATGGAAACAGTATTCTCGTCTCTATTACTAGGATCCTGTAGTGTGTATGTTGTGGGAAATTCATTTAATTCCACATGAACCCTTTCAACAACCTTCTTCGTGCGAGTATTGAACACTTTATATGCACTACTCTTAGGTGTGTAACCCAAGATGATACTCCCATCACTCCTAATGGAGGACCATTCCCTAAGCTAACCACACAAGGGCCAGTCACAAGAGCCAAAGTAATGAAACTAGAAGAAGGCCTTGCAAACATGGTCAAGGAAGCTACTTTGTGCACCTCCATGTCTCATGAGATGAACGCCATTTCTTCCAAACTTCTAGTATGTCTCATAGTAGAACTTACTCAATAACTTCCATGACATGTTCACATCTCAACAAGTACCCTAAGATGGCTGCAAATTCAACCCATGTTACCTCCCGGCAAGTTACGCTTAGATCATGGATCTAAATTTATCTCAAGGACTTAACTAAGGGTATTTCAGACCTAACTTATGTATGTTTAGAGTGCTCTAAGGCCCCGTTTCCATAGGGGTTTATAAGCTCTCTACAAACTATGTTTTAGGACCGTTTGTCATTTTGAAAACTTTGCTTGTAATAGTCACAAGAATACTTGCGAACCCTCTCAACCTATATGCTTGAAAAATCTCCTTCCTAGGTGTTTTGTGAAGAGTAAATCCATGAGTCCATCCCACGAACCACACCAGACATCCTCTTGGTGCTTTAGGAGTCATTATCTTCTCTTGTGTTGAGTTGTAGGCAAAGGGTCTTCTTTTCTCTTCATGTTTGTTCAAGGTTAAGTCAAAGGTGCTCATGTTTTAATAAGGGAGGTTTGGAACACCAATCATTCAATTATTTTCCTATATCATTCTCTTGTTTTCCTAAGTTAGTGTCCACTAGAGACTATCTATATTTTGTTGTTGTTTTTTCTTGTTCATGCTTGTTTTGTATAGATTGATCTAGAAGGGAGTCATCCCTACATCAAGTGGTATCAGGGCTCAGGCTGACTTCACAAGCCAAACATTTAAATCAACCCTAAAACCTCCTTGCAACTACGATAGTTGCAGGAACAAAAATAGTCCAACACCCAACTTTGTGTCTTGTTTTCTTGTTGTTACTCTTGCAAATCTAATGAGATATTTTACAGGAAGGAAGCCAAAGATTTGTTCCTTGAAGTTTTCATGAGGATAACTAAGTTCAAATAAGGAGTGTCAAGATCACACCTATCCAAACCCACTACTCGGGCATAATACACAAATATGCAGTTACGTGAAGCACAAAAAGCTTGAGCCACCCTCGAACCAATCATGTCCCCATTGTGTCCCATCAAGTCACATTCCTAGTCAAGGTTGTTAACTTAAAATTCCAACATAGATCAAAGGAAACGGGTCAAAGGGAAACGTGTGGGAAATCAGCTAAAACAGCTTGTCATCCACCTTATTACCCGGTGGACAATAGCTGGGCTTGCACTCATTATTGGAGCGACCCCCTGCAAATTCGCCTCGTTCCAGAGACCAAGTCATTTGTGCCTTTTCACCAACAAGTTACCTAATTTATTTTTCCATATTTGGTTTCCTAAAGCTGTAAAAAAAGAGGAAAGAAAAACATTGGGAAAACTGATTCTTAAACTTCAAAAGAGGTAGCACTTGAAAGTACTCTTGTGACTTTTATTGTAACTTTCTTTTGAAAACTTTTGTACATGTCCAAGTGACTCTAAAGACATCGAAGACAAGGAGGAGAGTTGTTTGACATGAGCTTCTCACACCCAGTCTAGGACCTTAATCCTCTTTGGCTTAGCGGGCAACCAAGTTGCCAGGCTTCAACCCTCTCATTACATCACCTATGTTAGACAATGTGGACTCAAACTGAATTTTCTCAAGTCCACATTCAAGGTTCAAGCCTGAGGTAACTCGCTGAATTGCTTCATTAAGCTAAAACACTTTCTTACTTTACACTTCTTGTAAGCCGAGAGTAGCCAAGTAGTGTACTTTGAGAACCTTTCTTACCTAGCTCTTGAGTTTGTTTATTGTGATTAATTGTGCGTAATGATTCCTTGTGTGTTACTCTTCATAATGTAGCAAAAGTAGAGGGAGCACATTGACTTGAGTGGTGATAAGAGAGCCACCGAGTTCACTACCCGGACAAAGACCATACCTCGGCCTAACGAACATAGTTTGATTCACAATTTTCTCATCAATAAAATAAGACGGATCATCCAACTTATCCACGATGTTCTCTAAAATATTCCATGAAGATATAAATCCTTTATCATCCATTGCAGTCTTACCTGTATAACTAGTACATGTTTTAGATGACTCAACATGCAATTTTTCAGATTCAACAAGTGTTCTCGTAGATTTAGATACGGTTGTTTCTAAGTTTTCAACTTGTTTACTCCAGTGAGTGTTCTCATCAATAAGACATCCTATTCATCTTTATATTCAACAATTCTTTCTTATAACTCTCCATTTTGTTTTAAAAGTTCTTTAATGATCTGAATTACCTGATACTTATCACAATCATTAAGAGAGTTGAAAACATTATTAGAAGCTATCTCAGAAGTTGTAGATTATCCATCAGATCCTCTCCCCATGAGACATCTTATGTGTGAAGATTCATTGACATCAACTTCATCATTAGAATCAGATTCCAATGTAGCGACAAGTTCCTTATTCTTATGTAACTTTTTCTAGAGAATGTGTTCTCTTGAGGAGCAATGTTATCTTGGTTCACTTCTCCCGAAGAATTTGGACAGTTCCTTGAAAGGTGTCCCTTCTCCTTGCACTAGTAGAATACATACTCCTTTAGATCTCTCCTCTGAAAGCTTGGCTTGAACATTCTCTTGATGAACTATCTCTTCATGTGTTTGGTGCATAGAGAAATTTTTAGTTAGGCCATTTACAATGACCAAAGCTTTAGATTCCTCTTCCAGAACAATCCAGAGTTTGGGAGTTTAGAATTGAGTATTTTAAATTTGGAGTTGTACTCAAAGATGGATTTAGTTTCATTCATCTTAAAGGAATGATAGTCACTTTGCAAGTCTGATACCCCTTGTTTTACCCAGTCGTTTATAGGCAGATAAACCGTCGCTATGCAAAACAAAAGATCTTAAAATTTCAATTCCAATTATCAAAAACTAATCCAAAGGTAGTTCGGTGGAAGCACGGGAAAAACCACGAAGATGTATTAAACTTATGATTAACTTCCAAATCAACCTTAGAGAACAATTTAGGGGGGATTATAGTCATGACCAAATCAACACGAAAAAGAACAAAGAAAACAAAGGAAGTATTACTATGAGGAGAAGGATACCTAATTGGATACTATCCATTCCTAGTTAACAAGTTGTCCATTGTAATTCAATTCAATATGAGACATGCATTGTGTTATTACTTATATAAGAAACTAAATAAAACCTCAAACAGATCTATAAGCTGCGACGTCACTCTCTAAGTTTTTGAGGTTCTTGCTCATCTCATGAGGTTTAAAATCTTCAATTTCATCAGCAATGGATATGTGGGCGCTGATGAACTATCAGCGGGCGCCGATGTGATATTTATTTTCCTTGAAACTCAATTCCTCGATCGACGGACGCCAATATCCCATCAGTGACCGCCGATGGCTTTAATATTTTTCTCGCAATTTTTTCCGAAAATTGGAGTTTCCGCTTAGTGAGTGTCGATAATCTTTCAACAAATGAGATCTCTATATGGAATGGTTGTCATACCTGATGATCGACGGGCATCAATATCCTATCAGCAGCCGCCGATTTGCTCTCTGTCCAATTTATCTTCTCTTTCAATGAACTCATCAAGTATTGTCATCTCATCTTTCTTCTCGAAATCCTCCTCCTCCTTTTCAACATCATCACCCTAAAAATCTAGGAAACTCATGACAGAGGTGTCGTTAGGCCCTCCGGTCAAAGTTATATTTTTCCCAACTACTACTCTACTAAAGCAATGTGGTAAGAAGGGGTCGAATCCCACAAAGAACCGAAAGGGATAAATTCTTTCAATATTAATTGCATCAACTTGAAACGTAAAAAAAGGGGGAATTTGGTAAAATAATTGGTAATGATGATTTGATGACTAAAATGGGACACAAACACTTCACATGATTGGAATTCACCTACTAAGTTGATTCAATGGTCCTAGGTTCCTCTATTTGGGTTCTCTCTCTCTCTATTGCCTATATATCTTCTAATTGCCCTAATCCTTGTTCCTTTATAGCCAATTAATTAAACTAGCCCTAATAGCTCTTACGTACAAATCCAGCCCTAAAACGATTAAGACTAATTCCTAGGCAGCATTACGAACAATGTTAAGATAGGAATGTGCAGTGCCACTTGGCTACTAACACATCATTATTTTCCGCACCCCACAAGTCAAACTAGTCCATGTAGTTGTTTTGACACTCTAATAGTTAGATTGTCCAACTAGGATAAACCTAAGCCTAGCTATATGAAATTAAACTAAATAACGTAGGTGATCAATCTAGAATGCAAATTCAATTCAACAAGTATTATATGCAAGAGGATAAATCAATTGAGATATATTATTAATAAGAACCAAATGATTAGAAACCTCACATTGATCCTAATGGGGTTGACCAATCACAAAAAGTACAGGATGACTATCCCTAGCTCATTCCTAAAAACTACGTAATATGAAATGTGAAATGATAATGGATGCGTAGGGAGGAGGCAAAGCTCTCCCTGTTTATTCTAAAATGACAAAAGTTTAACCTAATTAACCCTAGCCTAATCTCTACAAATGATGTAAGCCCAAAGCCCAAGCAGGATCAAGGAGATGTAGGATTTCGGTGCTTTCCCGACCTGACAGGGGTGCAGTTGTGCCTTGGGACGGAACTCGGACTCTTCGTCGGTGGGATGGCACGGTCATGCGGTGTTGTAACCTTCGCGCGCCAATAGTGGTCGCGCGACTCCTGGCACGATCATGTCACTAACTTGTGCGGCTCCAGCTTGTGCCCTTTTGGCTGTCTTTCCTTTGGATACCCGTAATCCTCTTATTTAGTGTCTTCACTTTCCTTGGTCTGGATCATGGTAATATGCGCTATAGACATGAAAAATCCCTTGATATACATGCTAACGATCACGTGTAATGTTGTACTAAATGCTTCCCATCGAACACCCCCACACATCAACCTTACTCATCCTTGAGTAAGTTGTAGCTAACTCCACGGCGAACTCAACAGATATGGAAAATTTGAGGTAGTGGTCGTCGGCTCCACACTCTAGCTCTGGGTACCTACACCATAATGGAATGGGTGTAGACTCACGAATTTATAATAAATACTTCAAAACGATGCAAACTAACTAGCCTCTAACTCTAACAATGGTATCATGTATCCCCCAATATAAGAACTATGCTTACCTCTATGCAAATTCAATCACCTAAATCTCCAAACTATACTAAAAATGTCTCTATCCAATTGACATATAAATGTGAATAACAAAGTATTAAATAGGTGAATAAGACTTGTCCTAACATGCTTCATACTTATGAAATTTCCGCACAAGTTCCAATACCGTTGAAAGCAAACAACAACCACAACTCTACTTGCGTTACATCACAAGCATTTTTAGTTGCTCCTTTTCATCCTATTTACACATTTTGCAATTTATTTTAACTTTTGGTTATCGGGCATGTCCGTCTTACAGTCCGGGCCAATTTTTTTTTAGGTATTGAGCCTGTCCGTTTTACGGTCCAGGCTACTAATGGGACTCTTCGCTTATTTAGACATGGAGGATCGAACTAAAGGTGATCTTTCACAACCCGGAGATAGCGTGCTCTTCCGGTTTATTCCACATGGAGTTCACTACCTTTTTATTTTATTTTTTTCTTCTTTTATGATGCAAAAAGGACGGGAACAGTTTATTATGACATAATGATAAACTAGAGACGAGATGGTGAACATGCAATCTTAAATATGGTTCTAATGCATCTTAGTCATAATCCAAATGCTCAAGCCAATGTCCTCTACTTAATCCAACATATCCTCATCATACATACTTGAAATATTAACATATAAAGCATAGTAGGAAGATTCGAAGATCATGCATCCTTATAGAAATTCACACAGCCACAACAAGGAGAAGATTGAGAATACCGACTATAGAAATTAAACTAAGGGGAAATTGACTCAAAAAAATTTAAAATGCAAGGATAGGTGAAGTAAATCCCCTCCCCCACACTTAAACTACACAATGTCCTCATTGTGTGTCAAGGACAACTATAACCTTAGTGCAGAAACAAAATTACCTCTTCGACGGGTTGCCTCTAGGACAGCGCATTTGTTTAACGTTGTTGGATCGACGTATTTCTCTTCTCATAACCTGCTTCGGCCAACCTACGGGCCAAGTCATCCTTTCAAATCCACTACTGATTTATTCCTTTCTTCTTATTCATGATCCCTTGATCGTATCCTCTCTTCGTCTCTACAAAATGCCTCGGCTCTGGCGTCACACTGGGTACCTGCAAAATAGGGGAAGAGAAGGATGGTTTTCTCCCTCTAACATTAGCATGGGGGCCCATCGGCCAAAGCCAACTCTAACATGTCCATATCCCCTTCGGGATCAACTATCTTTATAGCAAACACACTAGATGTATCCTCACCCGACTCCTCATCGGTACCAATATCAAAGCATACTACATCTCCATCAAACTCTAGCGACAATGCCCATTTCCTAAGTCTACCTTCGTACCAGTTGTCCTCATAAATGGTATCCCTAAAAGTATAGCTACGCCTTCCCTATCATTCTTCATATCTAGCACGTAGAAGTCTGTAGGGAAGACTAACCTATCTACCTTAACTAGCACGTGTTTTACTACCACCTAGGACGAATAGTCAACCCATTATCCGATTGGACTAAAATATCTATTTCATTTAAGGGCCCTAGTCCTAATTGCTTGCAAAGGGAATATGGAAGACATTTGTGGCAGCTCCTAAGTCTAACATAGCACGATCAAAATCAGTATTTCCAATGCGGCAGGGGAATGTCACAATACCGGGATCTTTAAAATTGGTGGGCATGCGCTTCTGGTAGATGGAACATACTCTTTCTCCGGCTGTTACCTTGCTTACCCCTTCATCTTTTTCTTCCTCTTGACTGTGAAAAGTTCCTTGAGAAACTATGCGTACCATGGTGATGCAGGAGCATCCCTAAGCCCAACAAACAAAGGACCAATCACTAGGGCTATGGCTAAGAAGATAGAAGATCAAGTTATGAAGGCAACTTTGGGTTTGGATTCAACACACCAAATGGAACCCATTACCTCCACCCTTCTAGTATGTGGAAGAGGTGAACATCCCCAACAAATCTAATGAAGACATCAAGGCCATCCAAGATCAAGATCAAGGCTGCACATGTCACTTTTGTGAAACTATCACACTTTTACACCTTACCCGGCTAGGTTGTAAAAGTGTGCAATTCTACCCCTTTTCCCTTACTCTTGTAAGACACTTTCCTAAGGGTATTTTGGACCTTTTTGGTCGAGCTTGCAGCTGGTAGAAGGCCTTGGTCATTGGAGGTATAAAAGCCAAAAATGACCTAACCAAAAGGGCCTTTGATAGAATTAAAACCTAAGTGTTCTCATGGGCCAAAAACGTAGTGTATCTTAGTGTAGTTTGCAGATTGAATATGCCCCTTGTTGCCTAGGTATCTTGTTCATTTAATCTTGATTGTGTGAACTTGAATGCTTGGGAAGCTCTCGGTGTTTAGGGTTGTATAATCTCCCTTTATGTTGAGTTAAAGTTTGTTGTGTTTTATCTCATCTTACCATTGTGTTGAGGTTAATTCCAAGGTGTTTGGTGTAGAGTGAGTAAATCATCATCAAGCATCTATCCTTTCTGATTTCTCAAACCCCCATTCTATTTTCTCTTTGTTCTTCCTTGTTCTTGAACAAGTTAGAACACCAACTTAAGAACACTTGTTCTTGTTTAGTGAATGGTTGTGAATCTAGGTCCAAGCCATTGTAGGGAATCCCTATATCAAGTGGTATCAGAGCTCAGCTGATTCGTCAACCATTTTTCACTTTTAAAACCCAAAAACAAGTTGATCTTGCAAGCTTGCAAGACAACACACAAAAACAGCCCCTAAAAACCCTTGAAAACCATCATTTTTTATGCTTGTTGTTCTTGGTCTTATCTCATGAGTGTTTGAGTGTAATTTTGCAGGAATATATCTGAAGTTGAGTGCTTGAAGGAGTCCAAAGATTAGCCAAGCAAGAGGAAGGGATGTCTATGAGATTTGCCTAGCCAAAACCCTACCCGGATGCTTGCAAAACTGAGCAAGAAGCCAACTTCTAAGCCTTATTTCACCCAGCCAAACACAACCTCATCAAGAACGCTCAAGAGACCCTTTAAGAACAAATGTTTAACTGCATAGGGAAAGACAAATCAAGCAATTTGGTCAAGGGAAACGATCTGTAGAGCAAAAACAAAACAGCACCCCAAACAGCCAAAATACACCCTATTACCCATTGGATTTTAGCCGACCAAGCTTTTTGGCACACCAGCCCAATTGATTTGACTCGTGCCTTTCGCCTAATTTCTGGTGCCTTTCCCACACAAACACCTCTACTACAAGTTATCACAGTTGGCATTACATAGGTGACATCAAAAAGGGGAGAAGAACCACCTTGAAACTCATTGCCTAGACATTTTTGGTCAAAAACCGCTGGATAATAGCCGCCCAAGCTTTTGGCACACCAACCCTATTGTTTTGACTCGTGCCTTTGTCCTAATTTCTGGTGCCTTTTCCACACCAACAGACCTACTACAAGTCACCATAGTTGGGGGTCCCAAAGTTACATCAAAGGGGAAAGAAAAACCATCTTGAAAGTCCATACTTGGTCATTTTTAGCCCATATCCGGTGTAAGTTTCTAAGTGACCAAAAGCTTATCTTGTGACATTCTTTTGTAACAACTCTTTGTGCAACATTATGTACGTGTCCAAGTGAGATAATAACATCAAGATTAAGGAGGAGAAGGGGATTGCCATGTGCCCCTCACACCCTAGCCTAAACCCACACCTCTTGGCTTAAGCCCGGTTACTTTAGCTTGGGTTAAACACACTTCCTACCTTCACTCTCAAGGACATCTCTGATGCAAGTAAGGTTAATTCAAGGCTTCTTTAAGTGTCCCAACTGAGGTAAAGTTCCTAAGTCTCTTTGAGCATACACACATAACTTGCCTTACTATTCTTGCAAGTGATCATCATTACTACTATCTTACTTTGCTCAATGAATTGTGATCACCTTTAGTGCACCAAGCTTCAATGATTCACACTTGAATTATTGCATCTACAAGGTAGCAAGACATAGCCAACAAAGTGAGAGGAACATACTTGACAAGAGTGACAAAAACACATATATCAAACACAAGTTATTAGACTAACATAACCTAGTTCATTGTTTGTTGTTTTTCTTTTTGTGATCATGCCTAGCTCGCAACAAGGATGCCAACATGGCTCTCAACAAGAGGAGGTTCACCCACACCTACCCTCAGACAATAGCATCACTAATCAACCAGATTTGGTGCACCTCATTAGGACCATGATTGAGAACAATGAGAACAACATTAGGACCATGAATGAGAACCTTAGGACCTTGAGGGAGGACTTTTCTAGGTCCAGAAATGAGAACCAAGCTGCCATGAATGACACATACAATGTCCTTGCTAGTAGACTAGCCACCCTTGAATCCAAAGGTACAAGACCTAGGACCCCACCCATGGTTTTTCGGTACCCACTTTGAAGTTGGAGGATCTTCACGTCCCAACCCCCAAGCACCCTTGCCTACCCCAGATGTAACACGTAGAGCAAGATCACAACCACTAGGGCCAGACCCTTTTAGGAGGCCGGTAAGAGTCCATGACCCATCCATTCCTAGACCACCACCCATGGCACTTCCAAGGGAGTTTTCTGAACCTAACTCTCCCTAATCGAATGGGTATGATGATGAAATTTTTGATGAGTTTCAGGATGATAGGTACATGGGACATGATAGGTGGGAAAGGAGGCCAAGATTCCAAGGACAAGGGCAAGGACCTAGACAAAGAGAGGAAGATGGCATAGGCAATGTGAAGGTCAAGATTCCAAGCTTTGAAGGGAAGTGTGATCCAGACTTATACATGACTTGGGAGAGGAAGATGGAGCAGATATGGTCATGCCACAACTTTCAAGAGGTGAAGAAGGTGCAACTAGCCACCTTAGAGTTCCAAGACTTTGCCATGATATGGTGGGACAACCTAGTACAAGGGAGGAGGCAAAACCATCAACCTCCCATCCTCACATGGAATGAGATGAGGGCTTTCATGAGGGCAAGGTTTATACCTCACCATTATGCAAGAGAACTGAGGCAAAGGTTGGAGAATTTGAAGCAAGGAAGCATGACTGCGGAGGAAGCCTATAATGCCATGCAAGTGGCAATGATCATGGCCAATGTGATTGAGAATGATGAGGCTTCCAATGCTAGGTATCTAAGGGTTTTGAATCCTTCCATTGCCATGGAGGTGGACATGTATCCCTACACCACAAGTGTAGAACTTCTTCACAATGCCATCAAGGTGGAGAGGAAGTTGAAGGCTAAGTTTCTACAAAGTACTAAGCCTAGCACCCTTGGAAATACATGGAAGGGAAGGACAGTCCCTAGCACTCCATTTCAGCCCAAGGACTCCACACCCTCAAGGGAGCCTTACAAGGCTCAAGGGCATGCATTTCCTAAGCCCCAAGGCAATGCCTTGGGCACCCAAGGGAGTACTTCTAGACCCCCTCATGCATCTAATTCAGTACCTCCTAAGTCTAGTAACATTGAGTGTTTTAAGTGTAAAGGGAAGGGTCATTATATGAGAGATTGTCCTAACAAGAGGGTAATGGTCATTAATGCCTTAGGACAATGTGATTCCGAGAGTGATAATGAAGAGTGTGACCCTAATCTATTAATAGAAAATGAACATGACCTAGGAGATGAGAATGAAGAGATAGGATATGAACAAGGAGAGGTCTTAATTTGCAAAAGGTCTTTAAGTGTTCAAAGTGAACTAGTAGAAGACAACCAACGAGAGAACTTGTTTCATAGTAGGTGTGTAGTTAAGGAGAGAGTTTGTGACTTGATTATAGATGGAGGAAGTTGTTGCAACATTCCTAGCACTGAATTAGTCAATAAGCTTCAATTAACCTCAGTTTTGCATCCTAGGCCATACAAGTTGCATTGGATGAATGATTGTGGTGCGCTTAGAGTACATAGGCAATGTAAGGTCACTCTTAAGATAGGACATTACCAAGACACCATTCTATGTGATATCTTACCTATGCAAGCATGTCATATACTTCTAGGAAGACCTTGGCAATATGATAACAAAGTCACACATGATGGCTACACTAACAAGAACACATTCATGTTTAATGGTAAGCTAATCACTTTGAAACCTATGACTCCTTACCAAATTGTTGAAGCTGCAGAAGCTAAGAGACTTAAGGAGAAGGAAGTGGAGAAGCCTAAGGTCAAGGAGAAGCCATTGACAATGTACACTTCAAAGTGCCAAGGACAATTCTCTATGCTAGTGTTCAAGGAGGTGAAAGAGGATGACTTTGTTCCTAAAGATGCAAGGCTCATGTGCCTAGCCAAGTCCCACACATTGAACTGAGATGGACCACCAAAAACACTACCCAAACCCATCCAAGACGTCCTTGACTCATTTCAAGATGTGTTTCCCAACGAGCTACCTCTAGGTCTTCCTCCTCTAAGGGGTATAGAACATCAAATTGACTTCATCCCTGGATCAATCCTCCCTAATAGACCAGCCTACAAGATGAATCCAATGGAGAGTAAGGAGGTTGAGACACAAGTCCAAGAGCTCTTAGATAAAGGCTATGTGAGGGAGAGTATGTCTCCTTGTGCAGTTCCAGTCCTACTTGTGCCAAAGAAGGAGGGCACATGGAGGATGTGTGTTGATTGTAGAGCCATCAACAACATCACCATCAAGTATAGACACCCCATCCCAAGGCTTGATGACATGTTGGATGAGCTCCATGGAGCCACTTGCTTTTCAAAGATTGATCTCAAGAGTGGTTACCATCAAATTAGAATGAGAGAAGGTGATGAGTGCAAAACTGCATTCAAGACTAAGTTTGGCCTCTATGAGTGGCTTGTCATGCCCTTTGGCCTCACCAATGCCCCCTCCACCTTCATGAGGTTGATGAACCATGTGCTAAGAAGCTTTATTGGTCAGTTTGTGGTTGTTTACTTTGATGACATCCTAGTCTACTCTAAGTCCATGGTTGATCATGCCTTCCACCTCAGGGAAGTACTATCCAAACTTAAGCATGAATCACTCTTTGCTAATCTTAAGAAATGTGATTTCTACTCTAATCATGTGACATTTCTTGGCTTTGTAGTGAGTTCAAGGGGGTTGGAGGTGGACAAGGAGAAGATCAAGGCTATACAAGATTGGCCAACACCCACAAGTGCAACACAAGTTAGGAGCTTCCAAGGGCTTGCTAGCTTCTATAGAAGGTTTGTTAAGGACTTTAGCACCATTTCCTCCCCCCTAACTGAACTCACCAAGAAGAACATCATCTTCATGTGGGGACCAAGGCAAGAAGAAGCATTTCAAGAGCTCAAGGCTATGTTAACCAAGGCACCCTTACTTGTCCTACCGGACTTCACTAAGCCATTTGAAGTGGAGTGTGATGCCTCTGGTGTGGGCATAGGAGGAGTTCTTATGCAAGAGGGTAAGCCAATTGCTTTCTTTAGTGAGAAACTCAAAGGTGCAACTCTAAACTACTCTACCTATGACAAGGAGTTGTATGCTTTGTTTAGGGTGCTAAAAACTTGGCAACACTACCTATGGCCTAATGAGTTTGTCTTGCATACTGATCATGAGTCACTTAAGCATTTTAGGAGCCAAGATAAGCTTGATAGGAGGCATGGTAGATGGATGGAGTTCATTGAAACTTTCCCTTACATTATCAAGTATAAGAAAGGGAAAGACAATGTTGTAGCTGATGCTTTATCTAGGAGACATGTATTGCTCACCACTCTTGATTCCAAGGTGTTAGGTTTCACCTACATCAAAGAATTGTATGAGCAAGATATGGATTTTGGATCCATCTTTTCTCACTACCTAAGCAAGGGTCCATTGGGCAAGTATTACTTGTTTGAAGGATTCTTGTTTAAGGTGGATAGGGTTTGTATACCTAAGTGTTCTCTTAGGCTTCTACTTGTTGAGGAATCACACAATGGGGGTCTAATGGGACATTTTGGAAGAGACAAGACCCTATCAATACTGAGTTCCCATTTCTTTTGGCCTTACATGCTCAAAGATATTGAAAACATGCTTAAAAGATGCATTGAGTGCCTTAAGGCCAAATCCAAAATCAAGACACAAGGTTTATATACCCCTTTGCCTATCCCTAGTAAACCTTGGTTGG
The DNA here is from genome assembly GCF_046119375.1 of Phyllobates terribilis. Classification (NCBI taxonomy): domain Eukaryota; kingdom Metazoa; phylum Chordata; class Amphibia; order Anura; family Dendrobatidae; genus Phyllobates; species Phyllobates terribilis. The sequence goes on along the minus strand of NW_027368857.1, from coordinate 27,169 downwards.
ACATTAGTATGGACATTATAGTTGGATTGCCTAGGACTAGAAGGGGAAAAGATTCCATCTTTGTGGTAGTAGATAGGTTTAGTAAGATGGCTCACTTCATAGCTTGTCATAAGACAAATGATGCCACTAATGTAGCCAACCTATTCTTTGACGAGATTGTGAGACTCCATGGATTGCCTAGGACTATAGTGAGTGATAGGGACCCAAAGTTCCTTAGCCACTTTTGGAGGACCTTGTGGGGAAAGTTAGGCACCAAGCTCTTGTTCTCTACCTCTAGTCACCCCCAAACTGATGGCCAAACCGAGGTGACTAATAGGACCTTAGGTACTTTGCTTAGATCCTTGATTAAGAGTAACCTAAAGGCTTGGGAAGACTTGTTACCACATGTAGAGTTTGCCTATAATAGGGCCACACACTCTAGCACAAATCTGAGCCCATTCATGTGTGTTTATGGCACTAACCCCCTAACACCATTTGATCTTATTCCTTTGCCTTGCAAAGAGAAGTATGACTATAGTGCAGAGAACCAGGTTAAACTCATCAAGGAGCTTCATGAAAGGACCAGAGAAAGGCTTGAGAACTTGGCTAAGAGTGTGGCAAAAAGCAAGAACAAATTCAGAAGAAAGGTGACACTCAAAGAAGGTGACCTAGTGTGGGTGCATCTAAGGAAGGATAGGTTTCCCAACCTAAGGACTTCAAAGCTCTCTCCTAGAGGGGATGGGCCATTCAAAGTGCTAAGAGTGATTAGTGAAAACGCATATGTCATTGATCTACCAGAAGAATATGGTGTCAACCCCACTTTCAACATAGGAGACCTTACACTTTTTGAAGAGAGCCAAGATGACCAAATGGAGGAACTAAGCCATGAGGAACCCTTGCACATCATGGAAGGAGGTGGCCTGGGGTAAGGCCTCTCTCAAGAGGGAGGGAATGATGCAGGAGCATCCCTAAGCCCAACAAACAAAGGACCAATCACTAGGTATTGGCTAAGAAGATAGAAGATCAAGTTATGAAGGCAACTTTGGGTTTGGATTCAACACACCAAATGGAACCCATTGCCTACACCCTTCTAGTATTTGGAAGAGGTGAACATCCCCAACAAATCCGATGAAGACATCAAGGCCATCCAAGATCAAGATCAAGGCTGCACATGTCACTTTTGTGAAACTATCACACTTTTACACCTTACCCGGCTAGGTTGTAAAAGTGTGCAATTCTACCCCTTTTCCCTTACTCTTTTAAGACACTTTCCTGAGGGTATTTTGGACCTTTTTGGTCGAGCTTGCAGCTGGTAGAAGGCCTTGGTCATTGGAGGTATAAAAGCCAAAAATGACCTAACCAAAAGGGCATTTGATTGAATTGAAACCTAAGTGTTCTCATGGGCCAAAAACGTAGTGTATCTTAGTGTAGTTTGCAGATTGAATCTGCCCCTTGTTGCCTAGGTATCTTGTTCATTTAATCTTGATTGTGTGAACTTGAATGCTTGGGAAGCTCTCAGTGTTTAGGGTTGTATAATCTCCCTTTATGTTGAGTTAAAGTTTGTTGTGTTTTATCTCATCTTACCATTGTGTTGAGGTTAAGTCCAAGGTGTTTGGTGTGGAGTGAGTAAATCATCATCAAGCATCTATCCTTTCTGATTTCTCAAACCCCCATTCTATTTTCTCTTTGTTCTTCCTTGTTCTTGAACAAGTTAGAACACCAACTTAAGAACACTTGTTCTTGTTTAGTGAATGGTTGTGAATCTAGTTCCAAGCCATTGTAGGGAATCCCTATATCACATGGTATGCTCTGAACCAGCTTTAGTAGTGGGATATTCAAGGAGCACTTGTTAAAGAGCTCAAACAACTCCTTGTCATCTACCTGCCTCCTGGAATCTCTTAACGCCTCAGGAAAGAGGGCCGGTGGTTTCTCGGAGTAGAGTGGAGGGAAGTTGGAACATACATAGTTGCTCTCTCGGATCGTAAAATCACCTCTCGGTTTGTGTAGCTCCTCTTCTTCCTCCACCAAGATAGTCATATCGGCTTTTAGCATTGCAGCCTCATCAGGTTCAACAACAAAGTGGGTGCGGTCGGGCTGGCTCTCAGTAACCTCTGCGCGGTCGCACTCTATGGGGCGCGATCGCACCATGTTTCCGGAAACTTGTTCCCTAAACACACGGTCACGCACCAATGGGGGGCGTTCGCGCCTGAACTCAATAATAGCGGTGCAGTCCGGTATTATGTGGTGTGGTCGCTCCTGGTCTACATAACCGTAAGCGTGGTCGCGCGGGTCTTGGCGCGGGCACGGCTATGCCGAATCTTCTTCTAGTTCCTCTTCTTGTCCTGCTTTCTTATCTGAATTCCTACTAGTCCTCAATGCCATTGCACTGACATTCTTAAGATTCTAGCTCGGTAAATTTTGGTTCGGATTCACCATAGTCTGTGCTGGTAGTGAATTTGAGTTATTTTGAGCTAGTGTTGAGACGATATGCGCGATCTGCCCAATCTTAACCTCTAAGTTCTTGAGCCTAGAATCGGTATTCTGTGCGTTTGACACGAGGGTGGAGATAGTCTTTGTCAAGTTCTAGATCATCTCCATAGTAGGAGTTCCTGAATTCTTCTTGTGCTCATGAGGCCTCCATCTTTGTTGGTCCTACTGATCTTTGTATCTAGGCTGGAAATTCAGCTGTTGATTCTCCCATTGCCGAGGAGGTCCGTATCCTCCTATCGCATTTACCTCCGCGATTGTGTTGTCCCGCAACTTGGGATATTGATTCAAATGATGACTTGTACTCGAACAAATACCACAAAGACGTGCAGGTTGTTGCCCGCTCTTGGGTAGTAGACTTACGAGCGTCTTTTTTATCTCGAATATCTCTCTTGTTAAGCTTGATCCTTCCATGCTCGAACTTGCAGCGTTTACCACCCTTTTTGTAGGTCCTTCTAATACTTCTCGTATTCTCAACCATGCTTGCAACTTTTCCATTGCATCATCCGGAGTCATGTTGAAAATGCTTCCTCTGCACACGATGTCAACCATCCTCCTCTCATTAGTAAGAAGCCCATGTGTAAGAAACAAAACCAAGTCTTGGTGTTCGTAGCCGTAAAAAGGGCAGCTAGAAGAAATCCCTTTTACCGTCTCTAGGTAGTCGTAAAGTGACTCCTCATCTCTTTTCTCTACTTGTGCAATATCCCTCTTCAGCGTGTTCTCCTTCTTCACCGGAAAGTAGCGGTTCAGAAACTCATGGTGTAACTTCTCCCAGTTGTCCATCGTGCATATGGGAAGGTGGTAATACCAAGATCTAATATTGTCTTTCAGCGTGATGTCGAATTCCCTCATCTTGATTTGCTCTTCCAACACATTGAACGGCTTCAGGGTCTTGCATATGTCATGGAATTGGTTCAGGTGGATGATGGGGTCCTCTCCAGGCATAACGTGGAAAGTAGGGAGCAAGTTGATCACTCCGGAATGAAGTTCAAAAGTGAATCCTTGCGCAAGTGGTGGTAGGATCATCGCTTGAGGATGCTGCGTCAGGTTGGGAGTAGTGCGCTCCTGCAACATCCTATTTCACACTAGATTGTTCTGCTGCGCATAAGCTTCTAGAAATTGGTTCATCGGCAGCTGATTAGCCTGTAGCTGCTCTGGGGTCTATGTTGGGACCTGATTGTTGTCATGATTATCTAGATCGTTCATCGCCTCCGTTGTTCTCTCTCTTATCTTCCTCCTAGAAGTCCTTTCGATCCTTCGAATGAGCTCAACAAGTGGAAGATTAGTAGCAAGTGTACTGACCATACACTAGCCAGCACTAGAGTCAATCAAACTAATATCGCAAGAAAAGAAAATTTGGTTCCCCGGCAACGACATCAATTTGACTGAGGTGTCGTTAGGCTCTCCGGTCAAATTTATATTTTTCCAACTACTAATCTACTAAAGCAAAGTGGTAAGTAGGGGCCAAATCCCACAGGAAACCGAAAGGGATCAGTTCTTACGATATTAATTTACTTAACTCAAAACGTAACAAAAAGGGGAATTTGGTAAACTAATTGTTAATGATGATTTGATGACTAAAATGGGACGAACACTTCATATGATTGGTATTCACCAAATAAGTTTATTCTATGGTCCTAGTTTCTTCTATTTGGGTTCTCTCTCCCTGTATTACATATATCTTCTAATTGCCCTAATCCTTGTTCCTTTATAGCTAATTAAGTCAAATAGCCCAAGTAGTCCTTACCTACAAATCCAACCCTAACACTATTAAAACTAATTCCAAGGAAGCATTAAGCACAAGAATAGATCGGAATACGCATCGCAACTTTTATACTTACACATCATTATCCTCCACACCCCTACATGTCCAATTAGTCCAAGTAGTTGTTTTGCTACTCTAATAGTTAGATTCTCCAACTAGGATAAACCTAAGCCTAGCTATATGAAATTGAACTAAACAACCTAGGTGATCAATCTAGAATGCAAATTCAATTCAATAAGTATTATAAGCAAGAGGATAAAGCAATTGAGATATACTATTATTGAGAACCAAAGGATTAGAAACCTCACACTGAATCAGCCTAATGGCTCCAACCAATCACACAAAGTATAGGATGACTACTTCTGGCTCATTGCTAAGAACTACGTAAAATGAAATGTGAAATTATAATGGATGCTTAGGGAGGAGGCAAAGATCTCCCTAGTTATTCTAAAATGACAAGAGTTTCAAATAGTTAACCCTATCCCGGACTTTACAAATGAAGGAAGCCCAAAGCACAAGCGCATCATCAAGGAGAAGTACGGTTTCAGTGCTTTCCCGGCCTAACAGTGGCACGACAACACATTTGTCAGCGCAGTCTCTTCATGGGTCGGAACTCGGACTTTCGTCGGTAGGATGGCGCGGTCGTGAGGTGTTGGGGCATGGTCGCACACCTAGCGCTGTCGCGCGACTCCTCCTGCGGTTGCGTCACTGATGTGTACAACTCTAGCTTATGCCCTTTTGGTTGTCTTTCCTTCGGATACTCGTAATCCTCGTATTTAGGGTCTTGACTTTGCTTAGTCTAGATCACAGTAATATTCTCTATAGATGTGCCAAATCCTTTGATATAGATGTGAACGACCACGTGTAATGATGTACTAAACGCTGCATATCAACTCACATTGTGGATGTTGGGTTTTTTCTCTATTTGCAATGGTAGACGCCCTGAAACATGTTGTTTTAATTTCCCTATAGTCTCAGTGATGTGACTTACTTGATATTATTATGTGCTCACCGACTCATTTATCTGTGTGAATTCAATTGTGACTTGTTTGAGCCCACCTTGTATGTTTGTGTTTCTTGCAGTTAGAGCATGAATGATCTCGTCATAAGATTGATGGTTTTAAAGAGGGGGAGGGTTTAGCTAATTTTTGGTGCTATTCAACCTAAAATTGGATGGTTTCTCGAAGGTTGGTTGCTTTGGCATTTGTAGAGAGGCATTGACATCCCATGTTGAAAGCCAACCGAGTTCACTTACTCTTAAAAATACGGACACACGTTTGTTGGATGTAGATCATCTCTAAATGCTTCACATGCCTTTACTTGGTAATTTGTGCCCCAGAGCTTAAGTCTACTGATTTCCTCTTTGATTAAGACCTCTTTGTCGGAATCATCTTGAGTAGCGCTAGTCACATTTCTTCTTCCTTGCCCATTGTATTGTATTATATCATCCTCTAGTGTGGAAAATATTCTCATGGTCGATGAATGTGTTAGGTCGGAGATGTTTCCTTGATAGGTTGCGTTCTCCATATGCAGGTCATCCTCGCGAAGACTGTTGTGGAGGTATATGACCAAATCATGGTCTCGGTATCCCTGGTAGGGGCATGTTTTGATTAACATTTTGAATCTCTCCGAGTAGTCATGAAGTAATTCATTTCCCTCTTTCTCTATTTTGCAAATTTTCTTCTTTAGAGCATTGGATTTAATGATGGGGAAGTATTTCGCTAGAAACAACTTCTTCATGTCCATCCAAATTTGTAACACTACCTTCTCTTGGTGAAAGGGTGTGATACCAATACTTCACAGCTTCCTTCAAGGAGAAGGAGAATGATCTCATTTTCATCTTCTCCTCATCCACATCCGATGGTCGCAGGTTGATTGATAGGCGACATTTAGTATGGCGCAACAAGTGGTCGTTAGCATAATTTATGGGTGATTTGGCATGATTATGGTGAATATTTCTGTGATCCAGACCTCTCGAAGAAAAGGCGTAATTTACAAGGATTACGGACATTCGAGGAGAAGACTAGAAAGGGGAAGAAGCAAGAGTCGCGCACACATGGAAGCAACAATGTCGGACTGCAGAATGCTTGGTGTGACCACGCGCCAGGTGGTCACTGCCTACGGAGGAACGTAGATAAATCAGCCCATGCGTGATCACGCCGACACACACGCGAAACCCCATTTCACCGAGATTACATTTGGGCTTTGGACTAATTCTTGATGGAGCTCAGGCTGGGCTACTTTAGTTTAGTATTCTTATGTTAGGGTTAATAAAAAGGGTGATATGTGCCTCAACTATAATCATCTTCATTTTACGTTGTTTTCTAGTTTCAACATTTTACGTAGTTACAATGAGCAAGGAGTAGTCCCCTTACTTTGATCGATTGGTGGAAGCCAGCAAATGAATTGATTGTAAGACTTATATTGTTGGTTCTTAATTATATCCTAGTTGTTTGATCTCTCTTGTGCTTGTTACTATTGAATGGATTTACCTGTCTAGATTGATCAACTAGGTAGATTAAGTCTAATTCATACTGCTAGGTTTGACTTGTCTGAGTTGGAAAGACTTACCGTCGGGTAGCGAATCAATACATGACCTAGCTGGGATTGTAATTCTCTAGAAAGATAATGATGTCTTAAATATCGGCCTTGAGTCAATGGTACTACATGTTCCTATTTATTTCTGAATGCGTTGCTGTCTAGGTATTAAATCTTGATAGTTTCAGGGTTGTATTTAGGTAAGGGCTATTAAGACTAGTTGGACTAATAGTTATATAAGAACAGAGATTAGGACAACTAGATGATATAAAATTCGGACAAAACCTGAATAGAAGAATTCAATGATCAATCAATTTGTCTGTTAGGTCGATACTAATTGGGTAAGGTGTTTTCCATATTTGTTTCCAATCAATCATTAATTAGTTTGCTTCAATGCAATTTTCCCACTTTGTTACCTTTTGAGTTGATTAAATCCAATATCACAAGAATTAATCCTTGATTCCATGTGGATTGACCCTCTCTTACCACTCTACTGGTTGGAGTAGTTAGATAGGTATTTTATTACTTTGACGCGGCAGAACTACGTCCGTCAAATTTTGCTCCATTCCCAGGAAATCATAATCTTTTATTGTGAAAATTTATGTGATTGTCTTAGGTGATGACTAGTGTATGGTCAACACCCATGCTACTAATCATTTGCTTGTTGAACTCAACCCAGAAATCTAAATGACCGTTCGCAGGAATCGTAGAGGAAGGATAGCCGAAATGATGGATGACGGTTATGTTAGGGAGCAGACCCCCGAAAAACTATTGGAAAACCAACAATTGATGAATCAATTCCTAGAGGAATATGCTAATGACAATATTTCGATGGTTGGATGTTGTTGGAGCGCACTATTCCCAATCTAACGCAGTAGACCAAAGTGTTGATCCTACCACCACTCGCCCAATGAGTCACCTTCAAACTCAAGTCCGGTGTGATAAACCTACTGCCCACTTTCCATGTCCTACCCGGAGAGGACCCTGTTATGCACCTCAACTAGTTTCACGACATATGCATGACTACAAAGCTAGCCAATGTGTCGAAAGAACAATATAAGATGAGGGTGTTTGGGTTCATGGTGAGGACACTGGCAGAGCTTGGTACTACCACCTTTCTACGGGGGCAATAGATAGTTGGGAGAAGCTGCATTGGGAATCTTGTATAGGTAGTTTCCTATAAAGAAGGTAAAGGCGTTGAAGAGGGAAATATCACATGTTAAGAAGCGAGATGAGGAATCGATGTATGATATTCTAGAGAGGTTCAAGGGGCTATATGCTAGATTCCCTTTTCATGGTTTGGAGCACCAGTATTTGGTATTGTTTCTCACATAAGGGTTATTGACATGATCGTGTCGCTGGGTTGTCCTTGTCAAATAAATCCCTTTTACTCCTATACAAAAGTAGAGTGGTAAGTCGGGGTCGAATCCACGAGGAACCAAGACTATTCAATTCTTATAGTATTAAAGTGACTAACTAATAAAAAGTAAATGCTTGGGGGATTTGTGAAAACTGATTTTGTTGTTGTTATTCATTGGGAAAACACTTTGTATGGTTGGTCATAACCTTCTAGCCTCATTCAATGATCCTAGGTTATTCTATTCGGGTTCTAATCTCAATTCTAACTCCTTTATGTCTTTTAATTGATATAAACCATGTACTAATATTGCTGATTAGGTCAACTAGCCCTAACTATGCCTTGTCTAAGAATCTGGCCTTGAAACTATCAACACTAGATCATAGACATCATTAAGTTCATGGATTAATAGGAAGGTGCAGTGCCCTTGGCTCCAACACCTCATTAATCTCCCTATCCTACAAGTCCAACTATTCCAAGTAGAGATTCGTACTACTAAGCAGGCAAGGTTCTGCAACTCAGATAAACCAGGCCCTAGCAATATTACATCGAACTAACAACCTAAGTGATCAATCTAGAAAGTTCACTCAATTCAATTAGATATTACGCGTAAGATATTAAAGCAATAGAGACATAATTATATGAGGAAACAAAGATACAAACCTCACATTGAATTAGCTCAGAGGCACGAACCAACCACACAAAGTCAAAGGAGATTGCTCCTGCCTTGTTGCTAAAAGCCTAATGTAATTCTGAAATTAATAATGAAGTGTGTTTAGAGAGAGGAAAAGCAATCCCTATTTATAATAAAATGAGTATCTAACTATAAATGACAACCCTAATATGTGTTTAGTAGAACCCCAACCCGAATTACAAGTAAACCCTAGGCAAAAACCCATTTAATCTTTCGGAGAAGGTTTTTCTCGCGGCGCAGAAGCGGAAGGGGTGTGATCGCGTCTTATGTCGGCTTGATCGCGTCGCCTCGATCGCATCTTGCCCGCCGCATTCACACCTTTATGGAATTTTCCTAGCTCGTTGCGCGATTTGGGCGCGAGCTCACCCGGAAAAAATGGCCCTTTTTCGCCTCATTCTTCACTTGCGTTTTCTCCGTAGCTCCTTCGTCTTCTCCCTTATGCTCGTAATCCTCTTGATTTAACTCTTTGTTCTTACAATGTCCGGACTACGACATTATGCTCTGATTGTGGCCTATATTGCCCTTAGTTGATGTTAATTCCCACTCCTTAAGATTTACGAGAGGCCGCCAATCATACCCCCACACTTGAACTATTGCTCGTCCTTAGCTGGCACTTGGATGGCTTAGCAAGTACGGTGGTACCAGAGTGGTCATGGATCAACTTTTGGCTTTTGGTACCTAGCATCACAAAACAACGGGTTTAGATTCCGACTCCAAACACAACTTCAATGTAATGCATTTAAACTTAGATAGACTCTAACTATGGTACCTGGTATCCCCCCAATATTTGAACAATGTTAACCCCTACGCAGATGCAATCACCTAAATCTCTAGACTATACCGAAAAGATCTCTATTTAAGTGACATATGAATCTGAATAATGAAAGATTAAAAAAATGAATGCAACTCGTCCTAACATGCTTGCTACTTATGAAAATTCTGCACAAGTTCCAAAATCATTGAAAGCAACCATCAACCACGCTTCGCTCAAGTAACACCAAATGCATTTTTCCTTGCTCCCTTTTATCCTAGTACATATTTTTTTCTACACCTTTACATTTAGGGTGTAGGATCCATCCATTTTATGGTCCAGACCAACTTTATTGTTTTACTAGGTAGAACCTGTTCATTTTATGGTCCAGTCTACTATGAGACTCTTTTGCTTAATAGATCATGGAGGATCGATCCCTCAGTTTTTTTCACACCTCGGGCATCGCGTGCCCTTCCGGTTTTCTTTTACTAGGAGCTCACTACCTTTATACTTTTTTTCTTTTTTTATTCAAAAGAATGGGAATAATTTATTATGACATCAAGGGAAATAAAAGAAAACGTGGTGATTATGCAGTGTTCAATAAGGTTCTAGTGTGTCCTAATCACTATCTACATGCTCAAGCCTAAGTCCATTACTTAATTCATCATATCCTCACCATATACACTCGAGATATCAACGTCTAAGTTATAGTAAGAAAATTTAAGGATCATGCATCTTTGTAAAAGCTTCACAACGTCACAAAAAGGGGGAATAACTGTGGATACCGACTCTAAAATTCAAAATTTCTATAACAAAAAAGGGGAAAACTGACTCAAAATTGAAATTCACTGATATGAGAGGATAATCCCCTCCCTCACACTTAAAATAAACAATGTCTTCATTGTGAAACAAGGAAACATATAATGTAAGTGGGAAAAAGATTAATTACCTCTTTTCCAATTTTCCTCTCGGTCAGCCCCTTTATTTAACATCGTTGGCTCAACGTACTTCTCTCTCAACCGGCACATGGCCTCTCGAGGACCATCTCATCCATAAATTCTATCTTCTTCCTTACAATATAGGATATGGCACCTCGCCTCTTCCTAACTCTCTTGTTGTACCACCCTTTCCTCTTGAGATGCCCCGAGGGTGGTACCTTATGTTGGGCCTTTAGTTTCTTTCTCCTTCTCTTGTGTGGCCCTTTTAGGCGTTCAGTAATAGGGGGCCCAGGTGCTCGGGATTCTAGGGTCTCGAACGTTTGAATGTGTGGATGCACATAGGTGGTTATGCGTAGCTTGCAGTCATCCCCCGAATCAAGTAACTCTCCCTCATCATTTAATGGTGGACCTGGATCATACTCTTCAATGTTCAGATGCTGAGGGAGACCTTTGCGGATAGCGTTTGCGTAGATGGCCCTTTTACGTGGATCTGGTGCGTGGGCATGAACATCGGCAAAGAGGATTACGCGGGCACGCAGGTATTGGACGTGATCGCGTGCAGGATCAGGGGGCTAGGACGGTAGTGCAAGGTGGGTGTGGTCATGCCAGGGCTTCCGGGACCATCAATATCAAGACGTTGTCGCATGGCTCCACAACGCGGCCGCGCGCGCTCATAGTAGCATGCACACAATTGCGCATTATGGGGCGCGGTTGTGCCTGTTCAACAAAAGGGATTGCACGGTCGTACATGGTGATGGCGCGGTCGTGCTCCTCTTCACTGCTGGGAGCACCGACGCGTGATTCTGCAGTGGCTGATTCCGGGGTGCTTTCCTTGGGTTGTGGGTACACGTTGATGGGCTCCTTGATTTCAACTTCACTCTGCATCTCATTCGATCCTTGATCGTCATTCATCTCCACAAATTTGGGGGTGTAACGAGCCTCGTGATTGTCTATTTATATTGTAGCTCATTGGCATATCTTTGCAATCGAATGTTCATTGACTGTCGCAGTTGCTTCATCTATCCCTCCACGTGGTTAACAATTTGTTGCACATGTCAAGGTCGTCGGTCCCCATGTTCTTTAGTATCGCAAGCCAACATCTCCTCAAGATCGTACATCTGCTTTAGCGTATCTATGATCTCAGGCACTCCCTTGGCCATCCATTCTTCAAATACATCGAGTAGAACCATTAGTAGTACGGGCATTGGCCGTTAAACGGCCAACACTGAAGTCAATCAAACTAATACCCTAAGAAAAGAAAATTGGTTCCCCGGAAATGGCGCCAATTGACAGGACCGTGTCGTTGGGTTGTCCTGATCAAATAAAACCCTTTTATTCCTCTAAAGAAGTAGAGTGGTATGTCGGGGTCGAATCCACGAGGAACCCAGAGTATTCAATTCTTATAGTATTAAAGTGACTAACTAATGAAAAGTAAATGCTTGGGGGATTTATGAAAAATGATTATGTTGTTGTTATTAATTAGGAAAACACTTTATATGGTTGGTCGTAACCTTCTATCCTAAATCAATGATCCTAGGTTCTTCTATTCGGGTTCTAATCTCTATTCTAACTCATTTACATCTTCTGATTGCCCTAAACCATGTACTAATATCACTGATTAGGTCAACTATCCCTAATAGTGCCTTGTCTACCAATCTAGCCTTGAAACTATCAACACTAGATCCTAGACAACATTAAGTTTGTGGATAAATAGGAAGGATCACTGCCCTTGGCGCTAACACCTCATTAATCTCCCTATCCTACGAGTCCAACTAGTCCAATTAGAGATTCGTACTACTAAGCAGGCAAGGTTCTCAAACTCGGATAAATCATGAACTAGCAATATTAAATAGAACTAACAACCTAGGTGATCAATCTAGAAAGTTCACTCAATTTAATTAGATATTAGGTGCAAGAGATGAAAGCAATAGAGACATATTTATATGAAGAACCAAAGATACAAACCTCACATTGACTTAGCCTAGAGGAGTGAACCAACTACACAAAGTAAAAGGAGATTACTCCTGCCTCATTGCTAAAAGCCTAATGTAATTCTAAAATTAATAATGAAGTGTGTTTAGGGAGAGGCAAAGCTCTCCTTATTTATAAGAAAATGATTAGCTAACCCCAAATGACAACCCTAAAATGAGTTTAGTAGAATACCAGCCCGAATTACAAGTAAACCATAGGAAAAAACCTATTTAATCATTCGGAGAAGGGTTTTCTCGCAGCTCAGAATCAGCAATGGCGCGATCGTGTCTTATGTCAGCGCAATCGCGTGGCCTGCAAAGGAATAGGCGCGATCACGTCTTGCCTGGCGCGATCGCGCCATTATGGAATTCGCCCCCATCTCATTGCGCGAGATGGGCGCGAGCGTGCCCGGGGAAAATGGCACTTTTTCGCCACCTTTTTCAGTTGCGTTTGCTCCTTGGCTCTTGCATCTTCTCAATTATGCTCTTAATCCTCTTGATTTTACTCTTTGCTCTTACGATGTCCGGAATACGACATTATACACCGATTGAGGTCTAGTATGCCCTTAGTTGATCTTAATTCCCACTCCTTAAGGTGTACAAGAGGCCGCTAATCAGTTATTGACTGCTGAGAGGAGGATGGTAGACGTTGCATGCGGAGCAAGCATTCTCAACATGACACCGGAGGATTCTATGGAGATGTTGAGGAAAATGGCTAAGAGTACAAGGAGTTTTGGGAGGACGTACACAAAGAGAACGAAAATGACGTATATTCGGAAGGGTTGGGTAGGGCAAGTGAAATAGTTGAATTAAAGAAGATGCTCGCAAGCTTACTACCCAAGAGCGGGCAGCAACTAGCGCGAGTCTATGGAATATGCACGAGTTTGTCCCATCATTTAGATCAATGTCCCAAGCTATGGGAAGACATAATTGCGGAGGTGAATGCAATAGGTTGATATGGACATCATCGGCCTTGGGATAACCAGCAACAACAAAATTTTCAGCCGAGGTATAGAGATCAGCCGGACCAACAAACATGGAGACCCCGTGACCCACAACAAACCTCAGACCCACTACCTTAGATATGATAAAGGATATGACTAAGAACCTCACTATCCAAACTACCAATGCCTAGACCGAGGATGCAAGACTCGAGAATCTAGAGGTCCAAATGGTTCAATTAGCGCAGACAACGTCCAGGCTAGTTCAAATTCTGTACCATCTAAAACGGTTGTGAATCCGAGCAAAAATGCAGTAAACCAGAACATGAAGAATGTCAACACGGTGTCATTAAGGAGTGGGCGAAATTCGGAGGAGATATCAGGGAAAAGAAAGTTAGGGGCTGAAAGCTCGTTAGAGGTGCGTCCACGCAAGGAGACAAGCGATGGCTTCATCACCCATGTAGAGAGGCGCGGCCGCGCTCTAGAACCGCATGACCGCTCAACCGAGTTTGAGGAAGGGCGTGACCGCGCCCCACCCGCATGCGACAACGCGCATACGTTACCTTTTTTGAAAATATGGTGCGCCCGGACCTGCGCACGGGCTCTGCAGACGCACGCGAATGCGCACCTCTATTGCACGATCGCGCCAGTCTTACTGCTGAGAACAAGCCTTCCCTGTGCTGAACGGCGAAGATGTTATTCCGGTTGATGAGTAGGATGAGATAGAGTATCCTCGAGGTGATTTTAGGCTCCGATAGAGCAACAATGTAAGGCCCAACTTCCCTCTACGTGACACGTTGAAACCCTCAGCTCCCTTCCTAGAGACGTTGAGAGATACCAGGAGACCGGAGTATGAAAAGGAGTTGGTTGAGACTTTCAGCAAGTGTCAAGTAAATATCCCTCTGTTGAAGTTGATTAAGAGCATGCCACGGTACACGATGTTTGTAAAGGAGTTGTGCACAACCAAGAGAAAGCAGAAACTGAAAGGAAAAAAACAAGGTCATGGTAGGAGAAAGAGTCTCAGCCATTTACTAGAGACGTATGCCTACCAAGTACAGTGACCCAGGTATTGCTTTCATCCCTTGCCGTATCGGCAACACTAATTTTAAAAGGCTATGTTAGATTTAGATGTTGCTATTAATATCATTTCTTACTATCTTTGCATGCAATTTGGATTAGGATTATTGAACGAAACTGATGTACTAATGTAATTGGTTGATGGGTCTATTATTCGTTCAAAGGGAGTACTGGAAAATGTGCTAGTTTTGGTCGATAGGTTAGTCTTTCCTTCATATTTTATGTACTAGATATGGAGTAGGATTGGAATAATACACCTATACTTCTATGTAGACAACTTATGAGGGCAATGAGCATAAAGGTATATTTAGGGAATGAGACCTTGTCAGTAGAGTTTGATAGTGAGGTGGTGAGATTTGACATAGGAGAGGAGTCTAGTAAGGATGTGGCTAGTGTGTCTACTATTAAGGTGATTGATCCGAATGGGATACCGATAGTACTGTGGTGGGTTTGGCTGATGGGCACCCGATGCTGATGTTAGAGGGAGACAAGCTTCCCCCTCTTCCTCAAATTTTGTAGTTATCGAGAGTTAAGACTGTGTTACCTCCAGGGCACTAGATAGAGATGAGGAGTTGGTTTGAAAGGGGTTTAGAAGTATTAAATTAGAAAGGATGAGTTGTCCCTCAGGAGGCCTAGTGCTGGATGATCGAGAGCAAGAAGTCGGGCCTACGACTTTAACCAAAGGCGCTGTCCGGGAGGCAACCCGTCCAAAGAGGTATTTTTCTCACTTCCATCTTTCCTTTACCAATTTACCTTAATTCACAATGAGGACATTGTGTAATTTAAATGTGAGGGAGGGGAATTACTTCACCTATCTTTGCGATTTCTAGTTATTTTTGATGTTTTTAAGTATTTTTGAATTGTTAGAGTCGGTATTCATGTCTTTCCCCTTATTTTGAATTTGTGTGAACTTCTTTAATGGTACAGGGATTTTAAATGTTCTTACTATGTTTGATATATTAATATTACAAATATGTATGATGAGGGTATGATTAATCAAATTGAGGACTTTGACTTGAGCATGTTGATTACGATTAGTATGCATTAGGACCAATACCAAGATTGCCTGTTTACCATCTTATCTCTACTTTTGTCATTTTGTCATAATATTTTTCTTCCGTCCTTTTTCGCTACAAATAAAAATAAAAAAAAGTAGTGAACTCCTAGTAAAATAAGATAGAAGAGCACGCGATCTCCATAGTGTGAAAGATCACTCCGGGTTCGATCCTCCACGGCTAAGCAAAGAGTTTCACTAGTCGGCCCGGACCGTAAGATGGGCGGGTCCGGTACCTAATAAGTGTTTATCAAGTGAAAAAAATAAGTGAATAGGATGAAAAGGATCAACGTAAAGTGCATAGGATATAACTTGAATTGAGTTGTATTTTTTTATTTGCTTTCAATGGTATTAGAGCATGTGCATTATTAACATAGACTATGAAGCATGTTAGGGATAAGAACAAGTCTTTTGTTTGATCTTCAGTTATTCACATTAATGTATTACTTGTATAGAGACATTTGTTGCATAGTTTGGAGATTCAGGTTAATGTACTTAGATAGGGCAAACATAGTTGAAATTTAGGGAATAAATAATGCCATTGTTGGATTACTTTACAGTCGTGTTAAATCTTGTTAAGTCTTGCATTATTTTTCAAAGATTTCAAGTAGAATTAGAGTCTACGCTCATGCCTTGATTATTGTAGGTACTTAGAACCAGATTGTTGATTCGACGACCACTGTTGTCAAGTCTTCCATACTCGCTGAAGTCTCCAAGGAGTTAGCAGCAACTTACTTGAGGACGAGAAAGGTTCAAATGTGGGGGTGTTTGATAGGCGAAATTTAGTATGGCGGAACAAGTGGTTGTTAGCATCGTTTATGGGCGATTTGGCATGATTATGGTGCATATTATCGTGATCCGGACCTCGTAAAACAAAGGTATTATTCACAAGGATTACGGACATTCGAAGAGAAGACTGTCAAGGGGAAGAATCAGGAGTCGTGCATACACGGATACGACCGTGCCAGGCTGTGTTGTGCTTGGAGCGACCGAGCCACTTCCCGCGGAGGAACGTAAGAAATCGGCCTAGGCGCGACCGCACCGATACACGCGCGACCGCGCCCCTATCGTGCCGAAATTTCTACGGAACCCCATTTCACCGAGATTGCACTTTGCGCTTTGGAATATTTTCTGATGGAGCTCGGGATAGGCCTATTTAGTTTAGTATTATTATGCCAGGGTTAGGGTGAGATATGCCTCAACCCTAATCATCTTTATTTTATGCTGTTTTCTAATTTCACAATTTACGTAGTTATAATGAGTAAGGAGTAGTTCACTTACTTTGTTCAGTTGGTGGGAGCCAATAGACAAATTGATTGTAAGACTTCTATAATTGGTTCTTAATTATAACCTAGTTGTTTTATCTCTCTTGTGATTGTTTCTATTGAATGGACTTACCTGTCTAGCCTGATCAACTCTGTAGATTTAGTCTAATTCATACTACTAGGTTTGACTTGTCTGAATTGGAGATTCTTATCATCAGGTAGCAAATCAATACATGACCTAGTTGGGATCGTAATTCTGTGGAGAGATAATGATGTGTTAAATATCGGCCTTGAGCTAATGGTACTGCAAGTTCCTAGTTGTTTCAAAATGCATTTCTTCCTAAGTATTAAATCTTAATAGTTTCAGGGTTGTTTTTAGGAAAGGGATATTAGGACTAGGTGGAGTAATAGCTATATAAGAACAAAGATTAGGACAACTAGAGTATATAAACATTAGGAAAGAACCCGAACAGAAGAAGTCAATGATCAATCAATTAGTTTGTTAGGTGGATACTAGTTGGGCAAGTGTTTTCCATATTTGTTTCCAGTCAATCATTAATTAGTTTGTTTCAATGCAATTTTCCCCCTTTGTTACATTTTGAGTTGATAAAATCGAATATCACAAGAATTGATTCTTGATTTCCTATGGGATCGACATAGTCTTACCACTCTACTAGTTGGAGTAGTCGGATAGGTAATTTGTTACTTTGACACGGTAGAACAACGCCCGTCATTGACACACACCTACACGAATTCCTCTAGTTGTTGGATGGGATCCTCTAGTATGGAGCCACTGAACATAGGTAGTAGATATACTACCCCTGTTCAACTGCTTCTCCTCTTTGATTTTGTACACTCAAGTTAGGCATAGTAATTACCTCTAAAGTTTGGTCTGCCATTTATTCAAACAAGCGTTCAACTGCTTCTCCTCTTTGATTTTGAAATCTTTCTTGCGTTAGCCGATAGAATTCACGCTCTTTTTACAAAGGGGGAAATAGGGGAAAATTCAACAGAATGAGCGTGAACCGTATAATTGGTTCACGCTAAGAAAATCTCAAATAAAGTTTATACAATCTTTGTGATTTTATACCTCCCCGAGAACGATGCCAATTTAATAGTCATTCTGGTTTCCTAGTTGTTTTATAGGTAGACAAATAAATTGCTACGCAAACAAGGCAAGACTAAAGGTATTGATCTCTTTTCACACACTTCACTAAATCCTATTTATTAGAATATAGTGGAAGTAATGATCGAACTCGTAGGATGCATCAACTTATTTAAACTTTTATAGAGAAAATCTATTTAGGAAAAGGGTTTTTAAGTGATTAAACTAACTAACAAAAACAACGAAAATAATGATTAATAAAACTACTTAAAATGATTCTAAGCAAAACAAAATCGTGTTATTTGGTTGATGAAATATCATTGTAATTCCTAAAGAACACATAACCTAGGATACTTGACCCTACTCCTATACGACAAGTATCTAGCACCTCAAACCAATATACTAAAACTAACCAAATTGATTAACTACGACGAACTCCTATAGTTCAGATCAATTGAAGCAATAAAGCTAAGAGCACCGCAGAATAGGCATTTCGCAACTAGGCTACAGTTCAATTCTCTACACTAAGACTTAGTTCAAACCGAAGCTAAGTGTCATGCTTGCTTCAAAGGAACAAATAAAGATGAACATCATTAATTTATCCTAACAATTATGAATAAAGTCTTTAATCCGATGTGATCATTCTAGCAATAAAATACATAATTCAATAGACAATAATCTAAAAGAAAAACAATCAAATCATGCTAAAATAAAATTACTAAATTCACTAAACCAAACAATAATGAAATGCTTCACTAAGAAATTGTGGTTTATCCCTCAATATAAAGGTTTACAAAGATGAAATAATTAAGAACCATACTACCCTTTGGAGAATAAAGCTAAACCACCCGATATCAATGTTGTAGAACGATAAAAGGAAGAAACCCTAAACAACTTCTATGCGTCTCCCAAAACTAAGCGATAGAATGGTAAAAGTGATAACCTTAAATGATAAAAAAAATCCTTTATAAAAGCCCAACCTAAAAAATAACAAAAACAATAAAATTTGGAAAATAACAAACTAATTTTGTCCAAAATATCAATTGAAAAGATAGGAAGAAAATACAAAGTCTTTTAACTCGTTTGGAGATCGGCGGGCGTCAATGGTCATGGTGAGTGCCGATGACTTCTCTGTGTCCTCATACAAAATCCACAATGGTGAGTGCCGATGAATGTGCCACAACCTATGATGAGGTTTCTGCCAAGTATAGCCTTCTTGAGCCCGTTTTTCACCTCTGATGTACATGCCTACGTCTTCTCTCTTTCTATACTCCTCATTGACTCTAATAAACTCTAAAGTAGACCAAACAAGGCATATAGCATCGAATAAAGGTTTGAACTAAATATGCCATAAGAAGCCCATAAATGAAGTGAAATGATTCTATAATATAAGTATGCATCTAGTTTTCATATTTGACTTGCTTGTGCTTACTTGTTTACTTTCTTACCTAGACCTTATAACTCTTCTTAAACTTTCATTTCTATATATAGTAGCATGGTACCTATCTCTTTTATAGTTCCCTTTGTATATACTTAGCGAGATTTTTTCAATGATGTGAAAAGGGGTAATTAGAAAGTGCATAACTATTTACTTAGATTGAGAAGGAGTTATACCTGTATTGGACTAAAGGGGAATAAAAGCTAATCTATAACTTAAATGACTAAAGAGGAATTGATGTTATTACTTGAAATTTCTATCTCTTAGAGTTTTATTGTTATTCAAATCTATATGATGTTACGCTTGTATTTTATAGGTTTGTCATCATCAAAAAGGGGGTTGTTAGTTAAGCTTGAAGTAGGTTGACTAGTTTCTCAACTTTTGATGATAACAAGCATAGTATCTAATGATCTACATGAGTGTTGAGCATTGCAGGTTTTTATTCATGGAGATTATGGTCTTGCTTAAATATCTACATAGTCGCTTCATGTCATTTTTTAGGTTAAAGGTGTTGCTTCAAGGATTGAAGAGAAAATAAGGTGTCGCTGAGCAGCGCGATAGGTAGTGCTGAAAGTCTAGCTGCGATGAACAAAGATAAGAACAACAGAGTTGTGGGTGAAGCTTACTTGATTATATGACCATGAAGAGTGTAAGATATCAAGAAGCAAGTTACAACCGGATCTACACAAGCGACTGTGGTAGTGTATCCCTTAGCGGGAAAACGCAAGTTGCAGTTTATCCAACACATGTTAAAGATGGTTATTCTACGAAGAGCAACTTGCAAGTTTCAACTTGCAAGGCATCTTAATCTGAGTCCTACATGTGTCACTTGGATATAGAATGATAAGCTACTTGCCTAATTCCTTGAGAACTCAAGAAGCTGAATCTTACTAGCCAATTAGAGTTAAGTGCTCGAGGTTATGTGGCGATCCTGATTCACACGGACAAAGCTCGTCTACAACTCATCTATAAATGATTTGTAGTTTTAGGAATTGAGCGAGTGTTTTCATTTTCCTAATTCTCTGTGCAGTGTACCGAGTGTACAAACTGATCTTTGTTGTCAGGTTGAGAGATTAAGTCTTAGTGCTTTCTTAGAGAGAATGAGATAAAACACAGCGAGAATAAGTATGTTGTTCTAATCTAAGATCATAATCTTTCAAATCAATAAGGATGTTTTCTCGTGTGTTTTATCATGGACCTCATTGGCCAAATATTTTCACAGTTTGAATATCTTGTTCAACCTGTTATTCAATTCTGGGTTCCGCTTTATGGGTTCTAGAAGCACTTAAAGGCTAAGCCCCTCAAAAGTTCTTTCCTACAAAGTGAATTGTACCGTAGACTCAACCATACACGATCAAGATTATCTAACAGAATAACGAATTTATGACATAATGATGACATCACTTTACTAACCAAGTCATCCCTTAACTAACTCTCTTACTCCCCCCTCAAGTGAAGGGTGAGGGAACACATCAATCACACCGAGATTGGACAATAGCCCATGAAAATGATGAAAACTTAATAATATAGTGAATAGGTCAGCCAGTTTCTCCTTTGTACGTATGTGGCGAGCAATGGTTTCATTACTCAGAAGTTTGCCATGAACTAGGTGAAAATCAACTTCAATGTGCTTCGTGCTCTCATAAAATACCAGGTCGTGAGTGATATGAAGCACATCCTGATTGTCACCGAATATCTCAACTAGAGAAGATTATTAAATACCTTGGTCAGTGCGAAGACAAACAAGCCATTTGACTTTGCAAGACGTGGTTGTCATTGGCCAATATTCAGCCTTAACAGTTGACATAGCAACGAATTTTTTCATTTTAAACCGCCATGAGATGAGAGAAGAGCCAAGCATAATACAGAATCCAGTATTAGACTTCCAGGATATGGACATGATTGCTAATTAGTGTCACAATTAGTTCGAACGAAAAGATATGATGTTTTGGAAAGGAATAAGATTGACAAGGTGAGTGTTTAAGATAGCAATGTAAGTATTTGGACTCTTTCCAGTGTGCAAGACACGAGTCATAGACAAATTGACTTAGAATTTGTACAACCAGCGTGTCAGAATGAGAGATAGTTAGATATATGAGTTCCCTATAAGCCAGTGATATCGATGTGGATTATTCAACAACTCCCCATCTCTCCTGAGTTAGAGGTGTTTGAAATGGTTTGCAATCAATCAAGGCCTATCTCTTCCAATAACTCTAATTCATTCTCTCATTGACTGAGAAGAATGACATTTGAATTGCACTCAATTACAATACCTAAAAAATACCACATCTCACCCAAATCCTACATTTGAAAGTGAGTGAGGATGTGACTTTTAAGTTGTTCGATCTCACACCGATCACTACATGTTATTACCATGTCATCGACATACACAAGCAGGGGAGTAAATGAATCTGTGTGTCAAACAAAGAGAGAATAGTCAGCCTTTGATTATACATAACCAACAGCTTTGACAATGGGGGGAGAACTTGACAAACCATTGACGCGAAGCCTATTTAAGCCATATAGATACTTTTCTATCTTACAGACATGAGAGGTGTTCACATCTTCAAAAACTTCCAATGTTGAACATGTTGGCAAAAAAGAATGAATTGAAGAGGAGAATTCTATGACAGATAATGAAGAGAAGAAGAAGAACACATGAACACAATTCGCAGAAAATGCTCTATGTTCTGATTTTCATTGAACTACACTTTCTCAGTTTCTCTCTTAATCAATTTCTCAAATGAAATTACAAATTTAAAGAAGGAAAACAAACTGAAATGACTCCCACTAACCCAACTAACATCATGCCTAAGATCATGGGAAAGACACAACTAACTTGACTAATTCAAAATAGATTAAACTGAATTTCCTAGAAAATATTTGTTGAACTTAAATGAAATATTTGAATCATATTTCAATACCTCCCTTGATTCAAATTCCAATATTTATTCCTTAGATCATGATGCACATCTCATCTACTTCAAACTTTGATGCACTTCTCATCTACTTCAAACTTTGATGCACTTCTCATCTACATCAAAAGAGATAATCCTCTCTTGTTACTTGAGCCAAGTTTTGCTCATTCTCATCATCAAATCTGCAATTTTCTTTGTATATGACCAAATCTTTTACACTTGAAACATTGTGGCTTTCCTTTATGCCAACAGTTCTCTTCTTTGTGACCAAATTTCTTGCAGTGTTCACACTGAATTGAACTCCTTTGTTCACTGAAGTTATCATCCTTTGACTTCCCTTTATAGAAAGTCTCTTCCTTTACTTTAAAGGCCTTCTCCTCCATCTTTTCGCCGGTCCTGTTCATCCTCTCCTCATGGGCTTGTAGAGACCCCATTAATTCATCAAAGGAGTATTTCTCCATATCCTTGGACTCCTCTATAGCTGCCACTACATGATCAAACTTGCTGGTTAAACTCCTTAGCACCTTGCCCAGCAAGTGCTCAATGGAAAACACCTCTCCATAGGCTCTCATTTCCTGAATCACACCAGAAACTCTCGACAAATAATCATGCACAGATTCTTTGTCCTTCATAAGGGCAGTTTTAAACTCCCTTCTTAGTGATTGCAACCTGACGGTCATCACCTTCTTGTCTCCTAGATATTCCTGCTTTATAATATCCTAGGCTTCTTTTGATTTGGTTGCAGCAACAATTCTGGGGAAGATCTCTTCATCAAGGGCTTGTTGGATCATGAACAAGGCCCTTGCATCCTTCTTTCTCTTCTCCCTCAGACCTTGATCTGGCTCCTCTGGATTGTTGTCTTTGAATCCTTCTGCTATGAGACCCCACAACTCTTGAGATTTGAACAACGTTTTCATTTTCAAATCCCAGAAGTGATACTTCACCCCCCTTGAATATGCGCAAATTCGAAGTTCCATTGGAATTCCCTCCATTGTTCTGCATGATAAACAATGCCTGAATTTTTTTTTATGTGTGTGTGTTTCTCTCTGTGTGTATACACTCACAAACACCTCACAATTCCTGGAATCGAACCCGGGAATAACTCTCTGCTCTGCTACCAAATGTTGGCAAAAAAGAATGAGAAGAGGAGAATTCTATGACAAATAAATGAAGAGAAGAAGAAGAACACATGAACACAATTCTCAGAAACTGCTCTATGTTCTGATTTTCATTAAACTACACTTTCCCAGTTTTTCTCTTAATCAATAGCTCAAACGAAATTACAACTTTAAAGAAGGAAAACAAACTGAATTTGACTCCCACTAACATCATCCCTAAGATCATGGGAAAGACTCAACTAACTTGACTAATTCGAATTAAAAAAAAAAGGCCATCACCGCTAACCTTAAGCGGCCCCCACCCTGCGTGCCCAGGCTCTTGGAGGAGGTTAACGCGGGCCAGACTACCTTACGCATGGGGCGGGATTCGAACTCTGGCGGAATTGACACGCCGCGCCACAACAGCTTCCTTCGAATCCCACTTACCGCTGGGGTAGGGGTGCCCGGGGGCTTGACTAATTCGAAATAGATTAAACTGAATTTCCTAGAAAATATTTGGTGAACTTAAATGAAATATTTGAGTCATATTTCAACATAACACATAGAAGATTCAGAAACTCCTAACAGCTTGTTTTCATTAAGAACATAGTATGCTGGAGGCAAGGTCATATACACGTCTTCTTCCCAATCCTTATGAAGAAACGCATTCCTAACATCCATTTGAAAAACCAGCCACTGTTTTGCAGAAGAAACAACCAACAATGTGCAAATAGGTATCATACGAGCAGCATGAGCGGACATTTAGTAGTAATCAATAACCTCAATTAGGGTAGATCCATGACCTACTATCCAAGCTTTATGCCTATCGAAACTACCATCTGTCTTGAATTTGAGTTTAAAGAGCCAAATTGCAAGCAACTACAAAGGTATTTGGAGGGAGATTAACTAGTTATGTGTTATTTCTTTCCAAAGCTTCAAGTTCTAAAAGCATTGCATCACATCACGATGGGTGCTTAAAGGATTTTATAACATAACATGGTTCCGTACAGGTGGTAGAATTATCAACAAAGGATCTATAAGCAGGAGAGAAATTTAAGTATGATAAAGATGTATGATATGTAGAAGTAAGAACCATTGCCTCAGATGATCCAGATACACATGGTAGATTATTGCTGGTAAGAAGAACGTAGTTATTCATACAGGCTAGTCTTTTGCATAACTCTAGAGAGATCACGATGAATATAAATAGGATTAATAAACTCCATGAAAACTCGTTATTGTTGGAATAAGCTTGAAATAAGAAGATAGAATGATTAGAAGATATAGTTTAGGAGATATCTAATTCATACAGGAATATTATATCTTAGGAGATATCTGTGTATACAATATTTATCTTTTTGGAGTTATCTAAAGACAGAATTCTTTGTTATAAATAGAGGAGATATCAAGGTGTGATATAACTCAGAGATATTGAGAGCTTAAATTTTTTAGTATTTTTCTTAGGCTAATAAAGAGAGGGATTCTTTAATCTTTGTGTATATAATTGGTATCAGAGCGGTATGATCAAAGGGAAAATTTCTTCAAAATCTGAGGAGAGTAATTTGAAGACATCGATCAACCATGTCAGGCGATAACAAAAAGAAAGGAATTGAGGATGACGAGAACAAAGGCTTTATACCGAAGTCGAGGGAAGGAGGAGGATCTTCTTCCATAAAGTGTCTAATGCTGAATTCCACCAATTATACAGTATGGACTATGAAGATGAAAATCTTGCTCAAAGTCCACAAAGCATGGGAATCTGTTGAGAAGGAGAAGACAGATGATGATAAGAATGATATGGAAATGGCTCTTATCTTTCAATCAATATCTGAAACACTCCTACTGCAAATTGGGAATTTAGACACAGCAAATGAAGTCTGGGAAGCTATCAAAGCAAGACATCTGGGTGCGGAGAGAGTCAGGGAGGCCAGACTTCAGACACCAATGGCTGATTTCGATCGGACAAAGATGAAGAAAGACGAGAAGATTGATGACTTTGTTGGAAGGTAGTCATGAATCTCGTCAATAGCTACAGAGTTGGGTGAAGAGATAGATGACCCAAAGATGGTGAATAAGCTCTTGACCTCGCTACCCCGAAAGAAGTTTATTCACATAGTCGCTTTGCTTAAGCAGGTCCTGGACCTCAACAAGACAAGCTTTGAGGATATCATAGGACGCTTAAAGGCATATGAAGAGAGAATTATGGAGAATGATGAAGAAGAAACAGGGGGAGAACAAAGATAAGCTCATGTATAGTCCCATGGAAAACGAACAGGATCAAAACCAGAGCTATAATGGAGGAAGAGGTCGCGGCAGAGGCTGAGGAAGGGGCAGAGGGAGATCGAGTGGATCAAAAGATGTGTCCAAAATTCAGTGCTTCAGATGTGACAAGTTTGGTCGCTATGCCTCGACTTGTCCAGATAGGCTCCTTAAACTTCAAGAGACGCAACTGAACGATCAAGAGGATTCACAGGTTGCGAATGATCTCTTGATGCACAAAGTAATATATCACCGTGAAAGGAAGGTAAAGCCAGTTAAGTTTGAATCAGGGGCTGGTACTGATAGAATGTGGTGCTTGGATAATGGGAGCGAGTAACCATATGACTAGAAATCGATCGTACTATGTGAATATAGATGAGAGTATTACTGGAAAGGTGCGATTCGGTGATGACTCCAGAATTGATATTAAGGGAAGGGATAAATAAAATTCATCAACAACAAAGGAGATAGGAAGTCGCTTGGAGAATTTTACAATATACCAAAGCTGAGGAGTAATATAATAAGTCTCGGTCAAGCCACCGAATCTGGTTGTGAAGTCATCATGAGAGGGCCTCACCTCACCCTCCTCGACAAAAATAAGAACTTAATTGCACAATCAACTCGATCTCAGAATCAATTGTACAAAGTGATTATGAAGAAGGATGAACAGCGCTTGCAGCTGAACACTGCACAAGAAGATTCAGCAAAAGTGGCACGCGAGACTCGGGCACGTAGGTGATGAAGCATTAAGAAGAATAATGACCAAACAGATTAGCACAGGAATGCCAAGGTTTGAGTACACTAAGGAGCAATACACCTCGTGTCTCCTTGATAAACAAACAAGAAAGCCATTTCCTGCAGCAGCATTCCAGGCAAACCAGGTGCTTGAGCTAACTCCATGGAGACCTCTGCGGTCCGATATCTCCACCAACTACAGGAAAAAACATGTACATATTCGTACTTATTGATGATCACTCACGATATATATGGACCATTCTACTAAAGGAAAAGGAGATGCGTTAGCAAATTCAAAGAATTTAAGAAGAAGGTAGAACAAGAAACGGGAGCGGTAATTAAATCCGTTAGAACAGATAGGGGCAGAGAATTCACTTCCCAGGAATTCAATGAACTTTGTGAGAAATCCGGAATCAATAGACAGCTTACGGCACTATACTCCTGGCAACAATATGGAGTTGTTAAAAGGTGAAACAGAACACTAATGGGCATGACTCGTAGCATTATGAAGCATACGAAGACGCCATTGTATCTTTGGGAGAAGTCGTCAGACACGCCACCCTATTAATCAATCGAACACCCACCAAAAACCTCATTGACATAACTCCCTATGAGGCATTAAAGAAGAGAAAACCGAGTATTGAACACCTAAGAGTATTTGGTTGTATTGGGTACGCTAAGGTGGACAAACCACAACTCAGAAAAATTAGAAGATAGATCAATATGTCTAGTACACCTGGGAATAGAACCAGAAACGAAGGCATATAGACTCGTCGATCATTTAACAAAAAAAATAGTGGT
>NW_027368856.1:0-46829 GCF_046119375.1 Phyllobates terribilis | reverse complement strand
AATTCATCACGTGCTAATTCCCTATTGGCTGTCAAGAAGCTTCCGTTGGGCCGTTCAGAATCACTCTTGTTCTGCCCAATGTCTTCTTGCCACGTAAGAAGCCAGCTTTAACCGTTTCTGACGCGTGCTGAAACTTTCTGTGCTACTTGCACTAAATCAAGAACACATTTACCACGTGCTTCTTTGTTGTCAGCCTTCCGTGCGCGTCACTTGTGTAGAAAGCTTTTTCTTTTGTCTTTTAACGTCGTCTTTCCAGTTAGACTCCTTCCAGCTTGATTAATTCAGCTCGCCTGGTCTCGCTGAACATTATTGTCTCCAATGCTTTAAGCGACCTTCAAATCACTTCAAGCTACCCTCAAGCTACCTTGAACTCTTCACACACTTTGAATTCCAAATAAAATGTCTAAGTTTGATCTTACCAAAACTAAGAAATATAGTTAAGCTACCTCAGCTTTACTAACACCAGCAAGACAGTACCATAGCTGTATATGTCACCCTCTATTGACACCTCGTTTCCTATTCCATACTCTGCATGCATAAAGCACTTCAAGGGTAAGATACATCTGACATAGAAACCTTTTTTTTTATACACATGTGTCATAGAAACTTGCTTACAGATTTCGTCAATTGTTTGAAGACGAATGTTGTCAACTGGTCAACCCTTGAGACTTTAATAGGCTCGTATATAAATTTAGAAGCATTGTAGTTCACTATATAAAGATATATATTACTCTTCCTCTTATTGCCTAGATTTAAAAACAAAATCTAATGAACTTGTATGGTCGTACTCAAGACATAGTTTGTATTTCGGTTGACTTATTTGTCCATCAATTATCATTTAAGGGTGCGTGTGAGAATATGTTAGAGGTTGAGAGAATAATTTTAAGGTTAGATTCATGATACTTATGACTGAAATGTTACTGATATGTTATCCTAACATAATTTCATAAATAATAATAGAGAACGTTTCTGATGCGGAGTGATTTTCCGGTGCAGACTATTAAAGTGCACCAGGATATTACTGGAAATTACACCACTGCATTACTAGAAAGTGCACCAGTGCACTACTGTAGAGTGCACCTGGTAGTGCACTACTGTAGCGTGCACCTGGCAGTACACTACGGGGGAGTGTACTTACTGGTGCACTACTGGTACACATCTCGGTGTACTAAGGTGCACTTCTCAGTAGATCACTGGTGCACTACTGGGTGTACTGAGGTGCACTCCTCGGTGTACTAAGGTACACCTCCAATTGTGCTCTGGTGCACTCTTCAGTAGTGCACTACCAGGTGCACTCTACGGTAGTACACTGGTGCACTTTGTAGTAGTGCACTGGTGCACTATTCAGTAATACACTGGTGCACTACAACAGTCCGCACAGTCCGCACCGAAAAACAATCCGCACCCGATCAGCCCTCTATACATATTTGGTAACATTTCGGTCATATAGTATCATGGCTCCAATGTTATGTTTAATTCGCCTATGCTTACCCTTACTAACCCTAGCATTTTTAAGAAACTTGATTGTAGATGTAATCTACATATACGCTACACGACCCCATATTTACTGGAATGTCAGACTTTTATCAGACTTTCATAAGAAGATATCATGGACGTAGCGTATAAGTAAAGCAGCCCTAAATACTAGTATCATTATGCATCACACGTTACCTGGTGGAGCATAGCCAACGGTTCCTCTAACTCCACCCGAGCTTGAAGGTTGGTCGAGACCACGACCAACAAGAAATTTAGCGAGGCCAAAGTCGGCAAGATGGCCTGAAAATTCACTATCAAGAAGTATGTTGCTTGTCTTGATGTCACAATGAACTACGTATTCCAATACGGAAGCAACGTCAATGGCAATACCTAATCTCTTAACAAGACTCAACTTTCCTGGTATCGTATTCTCCTCCTTCACAGTAATTGGATGCAACCACTCTTGTAAGCTCCCATTGGACATGAACTCGTAAATCAGGGCCTTGAACTCATTCCCTTGGTAATCGACACTTGAGCAAACGGTGATCAACTTAACAAGATTCTTGTGCCTAATATTCCTCAAAGCTTCACACTCGGTAACAAAACTCTTGGCAGCACCGAGACGATCGAGTTTTAGCACCTTAATTGCGACAACTTCTCCTCCTTCATGAAGAATTCCTCTATATACTTGCCCAAAGCTTCCCATCCCAATCATGTTTTCCTTAGAGAAGCTATTAGTGGCTCTATGGATATCACCATACGACACAAATTGCAAAGCATGGTGATCTGATTGTGCGACAATGACTCCATCTTTAGTTTTTCTTCGCTTCATTCTTACTATTCCACGAACACATAAAATTAGACCTACAAGTACAACTACAAGCCCTGCAACAGTGGTAATAATAATCTTCAATTTGAGTGACAATGTCCTGTTTTTCTTGTCGACATGAGAGCTTCTGCATTCAGACAAGTGGAATTGAGGTATTCCTCCACAAAGCCTACTATTTCCTTGGAGGGAAGTTGCACTTGCATTTGTGAAAACTCTATTTTTGGTACCAAACCTTGAAGATCATTGAAGGAGAGGTTCAGTATAATCAGATCTTTAAATGATGTCAAAAGCTCGGGAATTTGACCTGATAGGTTGTTATAAGAAAGATCAAGGACTTGTAGACCTCTCATTGTGCCCGAAGATGAAGGAATGGATCCTTGGAAGCTGTTCAAATACAAACCAAGGAACTCCGTACTTGTACACTCTCCAAGGCTATCGGGAAGTTCACCAGATAACCTATTTACGGATACATCAAACATGTAAAGGTTCGTCAACTTTCCTACCTCTTCCGGAAGGCGGCCACTAAGTTGATTGTGAAAAAGCATAAAATAGAGTGACAAAGATGGCATATGGAGAATTTGAGTGGGGATGGATCCATTCAGCTTGTTGTTAGAAAGGTCCAGAGTTTGCAAAAATGTGCAGCTTTGTAGACTTAAGGGGATTGCGCCCTCAAGGCTATTAAAAGACAAGTCAAGCCCCAACAATTTTGACAATTTTCCAAAAGAGAAAGGGATGAGACCCAACAAATTGTTGTGGTCTAGGTATAGAAAGATAAGGTTCCCTAGATTTCCTATAGTTGGTGGGATGATACCGGTGAACGAGTTGTTTGAAATCGATAGAATTTGCAATCCTTTAAGATTGTCGATTTCTTGTGGGATGCTTCCATGAATGTAATTGTTGTCCATTGTAAACCATTGTAGTTGGGATGAAAGATTGGTGACGCATATTACCGTGCACTTGCAATCCCGTCAAGGAAGTAGCATTAGTTAAAGAGCATATGAAGCTCAGGTCATCTTGGACTCTAACCCCACTACCTAACTAGTTTTTATAAATCCCAAAAAACACCAAACCTTGTAGATTTTGTGTAGAAGGTACCTTCCCTTCAAACTTGTTTGACTGTAACTGAAGGAATTGTAAATTTGAAGCATTGGACAATGAAACTGGAATAGGTCCACTGAATTGATTGTTGCGAATTAAAAAGTAGTACAACGCCAGTGTTTATACCAAAAGTCGTCCGGGCATAACACGCGGCCTCGGGCAGGTGTTTAGATGTTCTTCTCAGGAAGATCTGAGGATGGGAACCACTCTAAGATGGCGTTGATGGAGATGTCGAGTAAAACCGCCAGAATTTGGCCTTCCTTCTACCTGCAAAGCCAAGTCTAGGGTGTTTTGTACCCTGGATTTGCTCTTTGAAGTTTAATTTAGTAATTTATCTGTGAGGGTTTAATGAGGATTAAGGAGAAAGAAGGGTTAAGGGGAAGAGTAATCAGATCTTGTGTTGGAGAGATGTTGGTCGGCTACATTCATTTTATCTGAAAGGAAAGAATCTACAATGTGTCAGTAAGATATTGTTGGATCGTACTTGCTTTGCTAAAAATGGTAAAAAGACAGAGAGATTGTCTGCCACGCTCCCTTACGCTATATATACTCATGAGGCAGTGGACCCTCCCTGTTTTTCTTGGGGAACAAGCCATCCGGTGTTGGGCTTTTCTAGGGTTTGTATGCGTACTGGGCAGCGCGTCTGTTGCGGTCTAACATAGATTGTGGGTTGTTCGGGAAGCCCGACTTGTTAACGCCCAACGTGGCTGGTCCAGGCCCAACACGCGTTTCATGGAAACTTGCTTAAAGATTCCGTCAATTGTTATTAATAGGTCAACCCTTAACACTTCATTTAGAATAGGCTCGTATAGAAATTTAAGAGTCCACTATATAAATACATAGATTACTTCTCTTATTATTATATATTAATTTTAAGATGGAACCTCATCAACTTGTATTTTAATATGACTTCGTCATGATATTGTGATATGGGTTGATTCGTTTGCCCACTTGTTACAATGTAAGGGGGCGTTGAGAAGATATTAGAGGTTGAGAGAATAATTTTCCACTATATACATGTGTTCTAATAATTTTGCCTAGGTCGTAAGTCTGCTCTTAACCACCTAGCACCCACCTAACATCTTTAATATAATAAAGTCTAATATTTTGTTTGAAGTAATAATTTCATATAACAATAGCAAGTTTGTGTTTTTTAAATATAATAAGACTTACAATAAAAATAGAAAAATCTTATCCTAACATAGTCATAAATAATAACGATTTGGGAAATAATTTGATCATATAGAATCATGGATCCAAGTTATGTTTAATCAGCCAAAGCATGTCCTCCTTCATTGCCTAGCATTTTTTAGATCCTTGATTGTGGATGTAATCTGCATGTACGCTACACGACCCCGTACATAGTGGCTTGTCAGACTTTAAACACACTTTCATGAAAATTCATTACTATCAAGTATCATGGACGTAATAAATTTCAAATGAAGGTAACAATAAGTAAAGCCGCCCTAAATACTAGTACCAAAATGCATCGCACATTGCCTGGTGGAGCATATCCAACGGTTCCTCTAACTCCAGTCGAGCTTGAAGCTTGGTCGAGACCACGACCCACAAGGAATTTAGCGAGGCCAAAGTCGGCAAAACAGCCCGAAAAGTCAGTATCAAGAAGTATGTTGCTTGTCTTGATGTCACAATGAACTAAGGGAGTTCCTACTTCATGGTGGACATATTCCAATATGGAAGCAACGTCAATGGTAATACCTAGTCTCTTAACAAGACTCAACTTTCTTGGTATCGTTTTCTCCTTCTTCATACCAATTGGATGCAACCACTCTTGTAAGCTCCCATTGGACATGAACTCGTAAATCAGGACCACGAACTCATTCCCTTGGTAATCGACACTTGAGCAAACGGTGATCAGCTTAACAAGATTCTTGTGCCTAATATTCCTCAAAGCTTCACACTCGGTCACAAAACTTTGGCAGCACGGAGACGATCGAATTTTAGCACTTTAATTGCGACGAAGTCGTCCTTCATGAAGAATTTCTCTATACACTTGCCCAAAGCTTCCCATCCCAATCATGTTTTCCATAGAGAAGCTATTACTGGCTCTATGGATATCACCATACGACACAAATTGCAAAGCATGGTGATCTGGTTTTGCGACAATGACTCCATGTTTAGTTTGTCTTCGCTTCATTTTTACTACTCCACGAACACATAAAATTAGACCTATAATTACAAGCCCTGCAACACTGGGAATGGTAATCTTCAATTTGAGTGACAATGTCATGTTTTTCCTGTCGACATGAGAGCTTCTGCATTCGAAAAAGTGGAATTGAAGTATTCGTCCACAAAGCCTACTATTTCATTGGAGGAAATTTGCACTTGCATTTGTGAACATTCCATTGTTTGGCACCAAACCTTGAAGATCATTAAAGGAGAGGTTCAGCATAATCAAATCATTAAATGATGCCAAAAACTCGAGAATTTGACCTGATATGTTATTATAAGCAAGATCAAGTGATGAAGGATCATCCTCACCACAACCCCTACACTCAATTGACGGAGCCATCACTCGTTAAAGGTCTAAGAAGATGCTTGATGACATGGTGCAGCTCATTGACTCATTCCTACCTAAGGAGAAAGTACATGAAGACAGCGAAAGTGCACGTGCAAGAAGTGTCAATTTATTGACGAATATTCCTAAACAATGTTGATTTGTTGTGTTGTTTGCTTTGTTTTTAAAACCAGTTCCAGGCTCTTTTAGAAGCTGGTTTTCTATGGGTTTACGTGTTTTTAGGGGCCGGTTCACTACCACTTAAAAGGTTGATTCTCTGCATTTGTAATTCATACTTCTTGAATGAAAGTAGAACGTTCTTTTGGCAGTTCCAAAACTCCCATTGACGTAGACAGGTCTCATCCTATTGTGTTCTTGATTAGCTTGGTTTTATTGCCTTTGTCAAGTTCTTTGAAGCTTGGTGATTGTGGAAGACACAAGCCTCCTCAACGTCTGCATCGGATCATTCGGAGACCTTGAGCAATCCGGGTTTGTCTATTAGATCTCTTAGTTTCACCTTATCTCTATTATCTTCATTTCAATTCCTTCCCACTCTTAAATTTTTTAATTGTTCTTGAGAACTTCACCTAGATCAGTCAAAACGGGCTCATCCCCATACCAAATTGGTATCAGAGCAAAGGGTGATGTTGTGCTCGATCTAGAGGTCCAAATTGTATGAATATTGTTCTTAATTGAAGCTTTGAGTGAGATTTGTGTGCATGGATAGAACCGACTGGTTTTGGCTTGAATTGCATCATAGGAGAGGCTAGTAGCACGTCTAGATTAGGCCTACACCTTACATTTGAACGCCTTTCCCATCCTCCCTTGAAGCCTCATCCAAATTCATAAAATTCGACCTTATTCGTCCATTGATTGAAGTTTGAAGAGACGTTAAAGAGCAAGAAGAAGAAGATAATCACAAGTGGCAAAATTGCCCCCCAATTTGGACGTGTGGAATAGAAAGAAAATCTCAACCAACTCTCCACATCTCACACGTTCTAATTGTTTGAAAATTTGTTAAATCTGATTTCTTTTAGCATTTGTTTTGTAATCTTGTTTTTCAATTTCGATAATTCAAAAACAAAAAGAAATTAATGTGCCAAAAAAATCAAATAAAAAAGGCACAAGGTTCACAAAATCCCCGCGCAGGTTCACGGCTCTTGCTTGCGTTGCTTCCATACTCGTGTCTACCATTGCTAAACCATAGCTGCCGCGCACTCCTACCTCTCTTGAAAAAACCCTAGCGTGTGCGCCCTACTCACCTGCTGTCGTGCCTCCTTTGGTAAACCCTAGCCCATGTGCGTACTTTCCCCAAGTTCCGCGCGCACCACTAGCCACCTTAGCGCCTCATCGCGCGCACCTACGCATCCTCACATCCATAAGCAGCATGCAGACTTCGGCCCTAATCCTACACATTATACAGCCCTTACACATTTGTTGGGTTAATCTAGGCGTGAACATCATGGTCGATCCAATCCGAGTCACTACTTGAGGTAATCTCCCATCTTCCACCTAAATTCATAGGTAAATACATTGTTGCATATTACAATTCATGCAATATGAGTGAAGGGGACTGATTTACTTTCCAATTGAATTAGCTTATTGATTTGTGACTACATTGACTATACTATAAACACTGGAGGTGCATTTGAGGTTGTTTTGGTTGATCACATTCACGGTTTCACGTGAGAATATTGGCTGGATCAACAAGTGCCACGTCTACTTGTACACACTATTTGTTGAGTGATAAGCACGCGAGCATTATTATCCTAACCCTCATTCAATTACGTGTTTGTTTTAGTGTTGATTATGGCAGAAACTGGTAATGAAACCCCTAAGGACGCAACACTTTCACCAAGTACGGGTCGCCAATAATGTTGATGAGCTCACTAACTATTTCAATTCTTGGGAATCAAAGACACCTACACCTCCACCAGCCATAATGGAGCGAGGCGAGGGGTCCAATGATGCTCCTGCCAATCGTCAACCACTTGAGACTCAAGAAGAGTTGTTACGGCATGCACAACTAGGCAAGGCACCCCATGAAGTTGTTGGCCATCACTCTCCCTTTCGAGAGAAGCCCTATCGAGGGCACCCTAACACCACTCGTGCAGCCCCTATGAATGTAGATGCCGAGGACTACCTTCCATCGAGGCCCCGCGTCGACGCAAATATGAGCTTCCTCCTAACCGTCCTTTTCATTGTAATTTGTATGAACATGAATTTCAGGATCAAGAAAACGATGATGATCAATGGCAACCAGTTCAACAAAGGCGAGGCCAATTTAGACACCGAGAACCTAACAGGATGGCGTAGGCAAGATCAAGATCAAAATTCCAGCCCTTTTGAAGGAAAGTGATGTGGATGCCTATATGGAGTGGGAGACGAAGATAGAACAAATATGGAGCTGCCACAATTTCCCCGAGGACAAGAAGGTTCAACTTGTTGTCATCGAGTTCAATGGTTACGCGTTAGTATGGTGGGATATGGTCGCAAAGGAGAGACAACGCTACCTTGATCCACCGGTCCAAATGTAGGCCCAAACTGGTGCCCTACTGTTGTCCCGATTTGTTCCTCCTCATCATAACCGAGCCCTTCGACAACGCCTCGAAAATCTGCAGCAAGGATCCATGGGAGTAGAAGAAGCGTACAACGCAATGCGAATAGCCATGGCCCGAGCCAATGTGCTAGAAGATGAAGAAGCCACAATGGCTCGATACCTTTGTATCCTTAATCCTACTTTATCCACTAACATTGATTTATTGCCCTATAGTTCTATGACAGAGTTAGTTCATCTAGTAATCAAGATGGAGAACAATTACAAGATTAGGGCGCAAGGATAGACTCGAGCAAGCGGCTCACAAGCTCAGCCGTGGAGGGGTCAACAAGGTCATCCCCAAGATGGAGGATCAAGTCGGAATTCAGTTCCATATGGTCAAGGGGTAGAGAAGGATCGACCTACACCAGCCCATCACTCAACATCCCCTACCGCAGCCCCACAACCCTCTCAAAACACCATATCTACGTACTCAAAAGGTAAGGTCTCTAATTCTAATCCTAAAGCTAGAGATATTGTATGTTTTAAATGTCAAGGTAGAGGACACTACATGAAATATTGTCCAAACAATAGGGTGTTAGTAATCAACAACTTGGGTGAATATAAATCCTAATTCGACAAAGATGATAATGATGATGTGCTTATGGTTGATGATTTTCCTTCTAATGAATCTAAATTGGAACCTATAGAATATGAACATGGAGAGTCCTTAATTACTAGGAGAACATTCCATGCTAATTTAGAACCATGTGAGGATAATCAAAGAGAAAATTTGTTCCATTCTACGTGCTTCATTAAAGAAAAAGTTTGTAATCTTAACATAGACGGATGAAGTTGTAGTAACATAGCTAGTACGGAATTGGTTCAAAAACTACAACTCACTACTATGCAGCACCCTAGGCCCTATAAATTGTTTTGGATGAATGATTGTGGTGAGCTAAGGGTAACTAGGCAAGTGAATGTTAAGCTTGAACTAGGATACTATGAGGATACAATTCTTTGTGATGTAGTGCATATGCAAGCTTGTCATATACTCCTAGGTCGCCCTTGGTAATCGGATCGAAGATTCATGCATGATGGTTTTACTAGTCAACATATGTTTTTGCAGACTGGTAAAAGGTTACTTTAAAACCTATTACTCCTACGCAGGTGGCTGAAGCGTACAAGAAGAAGAAAGACGAGGTAAAGAGGAAGGGAACTGAGCGAGCGCCGAACCATTCCAGCCCTACCAAACCCACGGCCGAACCCTATCTCACACCCTACCCTCACCCTACTGACCTCGAAGAAGGAGTATGTTGCAGCCTACCTTCCCCTAGCCACGCCATCATGGCATTATGCCAATCCTACGCCCTCCTTGGAGACGACTCCAAAACAGTCCTACCAGCTCCCATACATGCACTCTTAGACGAGTTTGTAGATGTGTTTTCGGACGAAATTCCAGCTGGTTTACCTCCCATCCGCGGAATAGAACACCAAATAGACCTAATTCCCGGAGCAACCTTACCTAACCAACTAGCCTATAAAACCAATCCCATGGAGACACATGAGATACAACATCAAGTGCAAGAGCTACTCGAGAAGGGCTACGTGAGGGTGAGCTTATCTCCATGTGGCGTCCCGGTCTTGTTGGTACCAAAGAAGGATCACACGTGGTGAATGTGTTTTGATTGTCGAGCGATCAAAAACGTTACTATCAAGTACAAACACCCCATTCCTCGTCTAGATGACATGCTCGATGAGCTACATGGTGCCTCCATATTCAACAAGGTTGATCTACGAAGTGGCTATCATCAAATAAGAATGAAGGAAGGAGATGAGTGGAAAATAGCCTTCAAGACAAAGTTTGGCTTGTATGAATGGCTAGTCATGCCTTTTGGTTTGACAAATGCTCATTCAACTTTCATGCGCTTAATGAATCATGTTTGACGTGATCTTATTAACAAGTTTGTTGTAGTTTACTTTGATGATATATTAGTGTACAACAAGTCATTGGAGGAGCATGAAGCTCACCTAAGGGAAGTATTATCCACTCTTAGGGTCGTACAATTGTATGACAATCTTAAAAGTGTGATTTTTTCTCTAACGAAGTGGTTTTTCTTGGTTTTGTAGTGAGCAAAGAAGGGCTTCATGTGGATAAAGAGAAGACCAAGGCGGTGCAAGATTGGCCTACACCTACGTCGGTTAGTCAAGTCCGGAGTTTCCACGGCCTAGCTAGCTTCTACCGGCATTTCGTGAGAGATTTTAGCAACATCGCAACGCCTTTGAAGGAGGTGACAAAAAAATGCCATTCGTGTGGGGTCCAGCTCAAGAAACAGCGTTCATCACCCTCAAGGACAAGCTTACACACGCCACTTTACTAGTGCTACCGGACTTCAACAAGCCTTTCGAGGTCGAGTGTGACGCTTCGGGCATTGGTATATGAGGCGTACTTATGCAAGAAGGTAAGCCAGTTGCTTTCTCTTCTGAAAAGTTGAAGGGATCATGTTAAAATTACTCCACTCATGACAAAGAACTCTATGCATATTTCGGGTCTTGAAAACGTGGTAACACTACTTATGTCCTAGAGAATTTGTCTTAAAAACGGACCATGAATCTCTTAAGCACTTCAGATCACAAGAGAAGATGGATAGGAGACATGTTAGGTGGATGGAATTCATTGAAACATGTCCCTATGTGATTAAATATAAGAAAGGAAAAGATAATGTAGTGGTTGATGCACTTTCTAGGAGATACACACTATTGACTCAATTGGATGCTAAGGTGTTGTGTATATTAAAGAGTTATATGAGTGTGATTCTGATTTTGGAGATATATAAGCATTGTGTGGCTAAGGGTTCATTTGATAAGTTCTACTTGTTTGAAGGATTCTTGTTTCGTGTTGATAAAGTTTACATACCTCAATGTTCATTGCATTTATTGTTGATTGAAGAGTCTCATAAGGGTGCTTTAATGGGACATTTTGGTAGAGAT
The DNA here is from genome assembly GCF_046119375.1 of Phyllobates terribilis. Classification (NCBI taxonomy): domain Eukaryota; kingdom Metazoa; phylum Chordata; class Amphibia; order Anura; family Dendrobatidae; genus Phyllobates; species Phyllobates terribilis. Next base: position 35,381 of record NW_027368856.1, on the reverse strand, counting down.
AAAACATATGAGCATGTGCATTCTTATTTTTACTGGCCTCATATGCTTAGGGATGTAGATGATTATGTGAAGAAGTGTTTTGGATTGTCTTAGAGCCAAGTCAAAGGTAAAGCCTCATGGATTTTACACTCCTCTCCCTATTCCTACGAACCCTTGGAATGACCTTAGTATGGACTTTATCATAGGGCTGCCTAGAACTAAGAAGGGGAGGGTTCAATATTTTTGGTGGTAGATATATTTTCTAAGATGTCACATTTTATTTCTTGTCATAAGACTGATGATGCTTATAATGTAGCCAACTTGTTCGTTAGGGAAATAGTTAGGTTACATGGAGTACCTAGGACTATTGTAAGTGATAGGGACGTAAAATTCTTAAGTTACTTTTAGAAAACATTATGGGAAAAATTAGGTACTAAATTGTTGTATTCTACCTCTAGTCACCCCCAAACCCATGGACAAACCGAAGTAACTAATAGAACTTTAGATACCATCCTTCGTGCGGTGATTAAGCGTAATCTAATGGCTTAGGAAGATTCATTAACTCATGTACAATTTGCATATAATAGGTTTGTCCATTCTTCTACTGGTTTATCTCCCTTTGAAAGCGTTTATGGTACTAACCTGCTAACCCCTTTAGATCTTAAGCCGTTACCTTCACGAGAACGAGCAGACTTTGATGCGTCTAAGCAGGTTGAATACATGAAGGAATTTCGTGAACGGACGCGAACGAAGATGGAGCACAACGGGGAGCACACAGCAGCCAAGAGAAACAAGGGACGTCGCCAACTAATCTTCCAAGAAGGCGACTTGGTGTGGCTACATCTAAGGAAAGACCATTTTCCGACCTAACGCGAGTCTAAGCTATCTCCTCGTGGTGACGGACCTTTCAAGGTCTTGAAGAAGATGGGAGACAACACGTATATCTTGGACCTACGGGAGGAGTATGGAGTGAGTCCGGTTTTCAATGTAGGCGATCTCAACCCCTCCCACGCTGCACAAGATCAAGATTCGAGGTCGAATCATTCTTAAGAAGGGGTGATTGATGAAGGATCATCCTCACCGCAACCTCTACACTCAATTGGTGGAACCATCACTTGTTCAAGGGATAAGGAGATGCTTGATAATATGGTGCAACTCGTTGACTCATTCCTACCTAAGGAGATCTTGCATGAAGACGGTGCAAGTGCAAGTGCAAGAAGTGTCAAATTTATTGACGAACAATTCCTAAACAATGTTCATTTGTTGTGTTGTTTGTTTTGTTTTTAAAACTAGTTTCAAACTCTTTTAGGAGCTGGTTTTCTATGTGTTATTGTGTGTTTTTAGGGGCCGGTTCATAGTCATTCAAGGGCCGGTCCATGCTTGCATTTTAAGGTTCGGTTTAGCTTGTTTTTAATGTTTTAAGGGGTCGGTTCACTAACACTTAAAATGTTGATTCTCTTCATTTGTAATTCAGACTTCCTTGAATGAAATTAGAACATTCTTTTGGAAGTTCCAAAACTCTCATTGACATAGAGAGGTCTCATCCTATTGTGTTCTTGATTAGCTTGGTTTTGTTGTCTTTGTTATGTTCTTCAAAGCTTGGTGATTGTGGAAGATACAAGCCTCCTCAACGTGTTCCTTGGATCATTCGGAGCCCTTGGTGTGTGTTACTGTAGAAGGTGTGGTTTTGAATCGGTAGGCGAGTTCTATTGCCTTTGAGAAATCCGGGTTTGTCTATTAGATCTCTTAGTTTCACCTTATCTCTATTATCTCCATTTCAGTTTCTTCACATTCTTAAATTTCTGAATTGTTCTTGAGCACTTCATCTACATCCATCAAAACGGGCAAATCCCCATACCATCAAGGGCTTGTAGACTCACCCTAAAATGCAAACAGAGTCTGCACATGAAGTTAATTCTCCCCCAAACATAAATCCAACACTAGGCGACTGTAGAGAAAAAGAAAGAGAAAAGAAACTCACTAAGAAAATCAGGATTTCAGACATCTTTAAATTAAGCGCCAAGTGAGAAGAGAAATCAGAGGCGATGAGTTACAATAAGAGGGAGGAGGTAGCTGTTTTTTTTATTTATTTTTAGCCTGAAACAAAAAACATCAAAGCAAACATAATGCCTAGATATACCAATAGATATAAAAATTAATATTAACAGTTGGTCCACGAAAACGGCACCAAAAACATGATGTGGCTAAAACCTAATCGCAAGTGTATGAAATCAGTTATAGTAATCAAGTGTTGATCCCACAGAGACCACTGTAATATCAATTGAAATAATAAGTGTAATAGGCCAAAAAGATAGGAAATAGGGGAAATCTATATTAATTAACAACTAAGAAAGAAAATAAAAGTGATAGAAGATATGGGATAAATGTGTCTAGGGTTAAGGATCACCGCAACAATACTTCAATAGATAAATCAAACAATGCCTGAATCTAGTCTAATTATTGAAAATAAGTCATCTAAGATAATTCAATATCTCCTTTGAAACGGTAGTATATGTTTCTAAACTAGACTAGCAATCACTGTCACGCAGATCTAATGTCATTCAAACCCATTAGGCACTTAGAGTCTAGATATAAACTGAAATAACATCTGCTTCGCGCTCCGCTAAATCAATTTAAACTTATAACATCTATGATTACTTAGTATCCTCAAGAGTAATAAAGTTATGTAGCACAAATAACACTCATGTTCAATTCTTAGGATTCCGGTAAAAGTTATCATCTTTCATTCTCAAGCCCCTGCATGATTTACCTATTATCATTATCACCTTTCTGTCTCAAACTCTAGTAGGATCCACTTAGACTAAGCTAAAATGGACATAAAGTATTTAGGACTGAATCACTAATATTTCAATCCAGGCAAAAAATCAATTATAGTTAAATGTGCATTGTTTGGATCACCATAAACTTGGAACTTGGAGTTTAGACAAGCTTGATCGAAGATATCAATAGATTTAGACTAGACATCAATTTATATAGATTATGCAATAAACATCTGAGGTAAAACAAAATCTCAATAATAAGATGATCCGAATTGACAAAAGGTTAGAACGATAATACGAATCTTTGATTCAATCTAACATAGAAACTCTTTCTTGATGTTCAATCCCTCAACTATCCAAAAAGGACGAACTTTTGTCTTCTACCAATCACACAAAATAATCAAAAAAACTCTAGCCTAAATCTAGAAGAAGAGAGGTCAATTGTAATATTCATCACCTAATTTTAAAACAAAGCTAATCCTCCTCAGATACAGTAACGCTCTTGACTGATACACTCCATCATAAGTAACATCCAAAGTCATTCAACTGAAGTTGAATATATTGCCGCAATGAGTAGTTATATGGCCGCCACGACTTGTCATTCTCAAATCCTTTAGCTCAAGCAACAACTTCAAGATTTAGTTATGACCTTTGGTTTTGTTTAGATTCATCGTGATAGTACAAGCGTTATTAATATATCTAAAGACCTTGTACATAATTCTGGAACCAAATGTATTGTCATAGGAATTATTTTCTTAGAGATCATGTTGAGAAAGGGAACATCGTTCTTGATCACTGTAGGACTGAAGATCAAATTCCTGGTATAGTTACTAAAGCCTTGAATAGAGAACCCTATGATAATCTATGATTGCTTCTTGGACTAATCCATCTAACTTAAGTGTGTTTGCGTTATCCAGTTCTCTTGATTATTTACACCTATTCCTTCAAATTGTTTTCTTGACTTACACTTGACTGAATTTTGTTTTATGAAGGCCTCTCTATTCAAAGGCCTTCATAAAACAATTCATAAATTCTCTTAACTTGTAGTTGATTAAAATGGGAATATAATATAAGCATATATTTTTATGGAGAATAATAATATAATAAAAATTATACGAACACTATTAGTGTGGTCTCAATTAGGTCATATTTCAAATGACTAATAACCATACCGGATTAAACTTAATAAAATGATAATCATTTACTTTTATTTATAAAAGGATGAATTCAAATAATTAAAAATAATTAATAGTGTATTTAGTGTTTTCTCATATAGTAAGTTTATGTTAGACTCGACCTCATGCTTTGTACGAGATCAATGATAAATATAATATTACAAAATATTATCTTATTTTTATATTTTTTAATAACTAATTGTAAATATAATGTTATAAAAAAATTATTTTTTATTTTAAATATTTTTGAATAATTAAAGTTTAAATTTATCAAAAATTTAACCATCAACTACATGAATTAATGTTTAGAATATAGAAAAAGTCTTACTTTTCGTGTTTTGTAGAAAAATAATAATTATAATCATATATGACACACATACTACCATATATAACTATAATTTTCTATTACATGACTCTAAAACCATAATCATCATAACTATAATTATAATACCACTAATCCTCGGCTATGACAGCTAGTTCATAACTCGTTAGCATGGTTAAATTAGAAAACAAAGCAATCTACACAGCTCATGAGTTTCGAACCCGCGGTGAAATATTGCACACCTCGAAGATGTACTCCTCATTTACCACTCTGTTATCGTCCATGGGACAATTTTATAATTTTTACTTACATATAATTAGAGATATTTAGGATCTAAAAATTACATCGGTAAATGAACCCGGTCAAAACAAGATGAATAATAAGGGACTGAGGGAGTAATATTTTATTATTAAATATGTATTTACTCCTATAAAAAGCTATAATATCATTAAAATGACATTCTTGATCTGTTGGGTCAACCAAACCGATTCAGAACCCGAGATTACCTGAACTAATCAACCCGAAATTTTATCTACTCATTTAACCTGAACCAAATTTGAACTGGGACCCGACCAGCCTGGTCACTTTGCCAGGTCTACCCCCAGTACATGAATTTTATTTTATGACCTCTAATAATCAATTTTTTGTCTTTTTTTTTTCTTCTTGTGGAAGGTTATGAAATTCATTATGACTGATAATTGATTGTTTATAATAAATACTTGTAAAACCTAAACTCCTTATATGGCCTAATAATAACCCCTAATATATCAATTTTATTTTATAACCTCAAAAATAAATTAACTTTGTTGTTCATTTTTCTTCTTGTGGGGGAGGTTTGAAATTCATTATAGTTGAAAATTGATTATATATAATAAATAATAATAAAATCTAAAACCTTTATATATCTTAACATAACCCTCATTACACCAATTTAAGATATTATATTATACCGGCTCGGTCCGTCGGGCCCGATGCATTTTTGTACCAGACCGATTCCCGCTCATCTATAAATGAAGTAGAGATGCATTTGGAATAGAAGAAATAAATATACTGTTGTACTCTATTTTGAAGAAAATATTTTTTTTTGTCATTTATATACAATTTTATTGTGATATAAGTGAAAAATAGATTTATATTCTATGTTTATTGTGGGAAAATTAGTTAATGATATCAAATATTTGTTAGGTTGTGAATGAAGCCTATTATAGAAAGAGTAAAACACATCAAATCTAAGTAAAATTTAAGATCATGTACACAAGAATTTAAAAAATGTTGTTAGATAAATCAATTAAACAACATATTTTAAGAAATTAAGTTGACAAATATAAGGCCAATAATATATATAAATATATTTATCTAATATTTAGACAATCTTGAGTAAAACGATATGATTAATGATTATTTATGCATAATTTATAAAACACTAGAACTCATAGAGCTACATATATGGCTTACAGAAACAAAAAATAGTATATAATCAATCAGCAAATTGAAGGGATGTTGACATGTGTGTATTGCATATAAGATCTCGAATCCAGAAAAAAGGCTATATTATGATGAATTTATAACATATTTTAAAGCTTTAGTTTATTAAATAAAAAAACATACTATTATATATCTTTAGATTATACGTTAGTAAGCACAATATAAATCTAAACATTGCTCAATACATATAAGACCATACAAGGATATACACTAGAAATCCAACAAAAATATAAACATTATTTAGTACATATACGATCACATAAAAATATAAGCATTGTTCAATACATATATGACCCATAAGCTTCTTCCCTCAATAATACTTATTCTGTTCATTTTCCAATCAACAAATCATCTCTGATCTTATGCAACTTCGTTGTGATGATTCTCGTCTTCATTCTTTGTGCTGGTGATTCAAGGGAGCACTCCACTCCAATTTCAACCAAAGAAACCAAACAATCCAGGACCGCTATTGATCGTCTCGAGTGCAAATCTCGCTCGTCAAATTCTCTCAAACTTGGATCTAAGATGTTTAAGATTCCATCCGGCGAAGCCATTTTAGCATATAAATGAAGGCTTAAACCCTCTCTGAACATCTCATCAGTCGGTCTCTTACCCGTTAACATCTCCAGCAAGACAATACCATAGCTGTATACGTCACCCTCTATTGACACCTCGTTTCCTATTCCATACTCTGCATGCATAAAGCACTTCAAGTGTAAGATACATCTGACATAGAAACCTTTTTTTTTACACACATGTGTCATAGAAACTTCCTTACAGATTTCGTCAATTGTTTTAAGACAAATGTTGTCAACTGGTCAACCCTTAAGACTTTAATAGGCTCGTAAATATTTAGAAGCATTATAGTTCACTATATAAAGATATATATTACTCTTCCTCTTATTGCCTAGATTTAAAAACAAAATCTAATGAACTTGTATTGTCGGACTCAAGACATAGTTTGTATTTCGGTTGACTTATTTGTCCACCAATTATCATTTAAGGGTGCGTGTGAGAACATGTTAGCGGTTGAGAGAATAATTTTAACATTAGATTCAGGATACTATATGACTGAAATGTTACCGAAATGTTATCCTAACATAATTTCATAAATAATAACATATTTAGTAATATTTCGGTCATATAGTATCATGGCTCCAATGTTACGTTTAATTCGTCTATGCTTACCCTTACTAACCCTAGCATTTTTAAGAAACTTGATTGTAGATGTGATCTACATATACGCTACACGACCTATATTTACTGGCATGTCAGACTTTTATCACACTTTCATAAGAAGATATCATGGACGTAGCGTATAAGTAAAGCCGCCCTAAATACTAGTATCAATATGCAGATTTTTTTTCCAAAGTATGAAAGTTTAAATATTTTTTATGGAATAGAACTGGTCAGAAAGTAATTACGATTTTGGAACGGAGATGTGAAGGAGACGCTGTTTGTAACAGCGTCTCCGTCCAAAACAAATTTTTTAAAAAAAATATACTAGAACCGCTGTTACAAACAGCGGTTCTAGTAATGGAGAAAGTTGCAACAATTGATGGAGAGCCGTTGTTACAAGAAAATGGTTTAAAACTTAATTCTCATTTGCCATAGAAGTGCACGTCTACATCAACGTCAACAAACCCAAACTCTTAAACCATTTTCTTACAACTTTCTCCATTAATTCTATACCACCTATACATCATCCGCCAAATTTTTTTAAAAAAATATACTAGAACCGCTGTTACAAACAGCGATTCTAGTAATAATTTATCTTTTTTAAAAGCAACAACGAAGGAACCGCTGTTAGCAACAGCGGTTCCCTCGTTAATTCCATTAGCACCATTACTAGAACCGCTGTTTGTAACAGCGGTTCTAGTATATTTTTTAAAGACGGAGACGCTGTTACAAACAGCGTCTCCTTCACACCTCCGTTCCAAAATCGTAATTACTTTCTGACCAGTTCTATTTCCATAAAAAAAATTTAAACTTTCATACTTTGGAAAAAAAATCCAATATGCATCAATCTTACCCGGTGGAGCATAGCCAACGGTTCCTCTAACTCCACCCGAGCTTGAAGGTTGGTCGAGACCACGACCTACGAGGAATTTAGCGAGGCCAAAGTCGGAAAGACGGCCCGAAAAGTCACTATCAAGAAGTATGTTGCTTGTCTTGATGTCACAATGAACTAAGGGAGTTCCTACTTCATGGTGGACATATTCCAATACGGAAGCAACATCAATGGCAATACCTAGTCTCTTAACAAGACTCAACTTTCCTGGTATCGTATTCTCCTCCTTCACAGCAATTGGATGCAACCACTCTTGTAAGCTCCCATTGGACATGAACTCGTAAATCAGGGCCTTGAACTCATTCCCTTGGTAATCGACACTTGAGCAAACGGTGATCAGCTTAACAAGATTCTTGTGCTTAATATTCCTCAAAGCTTCACACTCGGTCACAAAACTCTTGGCAGCACCGAGACGATCGAGTTTTAGCACCTTAATTGCGACGACTTCTCCTCCTTTGTGAAGAATTCCTCTATACACTTGCCCAAAGCTTCCCATCCCAAACATGTTTTCCTTAGAGAAGCTATTAGTGGCTCTATGGATATCACCATACGACACAAATTGCAAAGCATGGTGATCTGATTGTGCGACAATGACTCCAGCTTTAGTTTTTCTTCGCTTCATTCTTACTATTCCACGAACACATAAAATTAGACCTAGAAGTACAACTACAAGCCCTGCAACAGTGGTAATAATAATCTTCAATTTGAGTGACAATGTCCTGTTTTTCCTGTCGACATGAGAACTTCTGCATTCAGACAAGTGGAATTGAGGTATTCCTCCACAAAGCCTACTATTTCCTTGGAGGGAAGTTGCACTTGCATTTGTGAACACTCCATTGTTTGGCACCAAACCTTGAAGATCATTGAAGGAGAGGTTCAGCATAATCAAATCTTTAAATGATGCCAAAAACTCGGGAATTTGACCTGATAGGTTGTTATAAGCAAGATCAAGGACTTGTAGACCTCTCATTAAGCCCCAAGATGAAGGAATGGATCCTTGGAAGCTGTTCGAATACAAACCAAGGATCTGCATACTTGTACACTCTCCAAGGCTATCAGGAAGTTCACCAGATAACCTATTTGCGGATACATCAAACATGTAAAGGTTCATCAACTTTCCTACCTCTTCCGGAAGGGGGCCACTAAGTTGATTATCAGAAAGCATCAAATAGAGTGACAAAGATGGCATTTGGAGAATTTGAGTGGGGATGGATCCATTGAGCTTGTTGTTAGAAAGGTTCAATCTTTGCAAAAATGTGCAGCTTTTTAGACTTAAGGGGATTGCGCCCTCAAGGCTATTAAAAGACAAGTCAAGACTCACCAATTTTGACAATTTTCCAAAAGAGAAAGGGATGAGACCCAACAAATTGTTGTGGTCTAGGTATAGAAAGATAAGGTTCCCTAGATTTCCTATAGTTGGTGGGATGATACCGGTGAACAAGTTGTTTGAAATCGATAGAATTTGCAATCCCTTAAGATTGTCGATTTCTTGTGGGATGCTTCCATGAATGTAATTGTTGTCCATTGTAAACCATTGTAGTTGGGATGAAAGATTGGTGATGCATGTAGGAAACATACCCCCAAAGCTATTACCGTGCACTTGCAAGTTCGTCAAGGAAGTAGCATTAGTTAAAGAGCATAGGAAGCTCAGGTCATCTTGCCCTCTAGCCCCACTACCTAACTGGTTTTTATAAATCCTAAACACCACCAAACCATGTAGATTTTGTGTAGAAGGTACCTTCCCTTCAAACTTGTTTGACAGTAACTGAAGGAATTGTAGATTTGAAGCATTGGACAATGAAACTGGAATAGGTCCACTGAATTGATTAAGGGCGACTGAAAAGTAGAACAATTTTGGAAGGGTGTTGAACAAACTTGGAGGAAGATGGCCACTAAGTTTGTTGCCTCCAATATCAATCATCTCCAAGGAAGACAAATTAAAGATTGAAGAGGGGACTTCACCATACAAGTTAGAGAAGCCTAATACTAGACTTGTAAGGCGATTAAGACTACCTAAAGTTGTAGGGATCCACCCGGTGATGCTGTTAAATGCGAGCCTCAAGTCCTGTAGAAGGGTCAAGTTCCCAAGAGAAAGTGGGATGGTTCCTGTAAGATTGTTTTTGCTTGCCCCAAGAGATTGAAGTTTTGACAAACGACCAAGCTCAATAGGAATCACTCCCTCCAATTTATTGTTGCTAAGTATCAAACTCCGAAGTTGTGAGCATCTGCTCAAGTTGACTGGGATCTCACCTCCAAGTGAGTTGTTCATGAGGTCGAGCACTTTTAATCTCTTCAAAGCGCCAATTTCTTCCGGTATTTGATGAATAAGGTCATTATTGGTAAGCTCTAGGATGTGTAAAAAGCTCAAGTTGCCGATATGTGGTGGGATGGATCCGCGGAGCTTGAGAGAAAGCAACCTCAGTTGAGTCACTCGTTGGTGGCGGGAACTACATGTAACCCCATACCATTCGCAAAAGTGAGCTGAGTCGTTCCACAAAGGCATAATCTCAAAAGGGTCATCGAGAATATTGGCCTTGAATGCAAGCAAAGCCAACCTATCCGTTTCATTGGAGTTGCTTGCAGTAGCACCTAAGTTCAAGGATGAACTTATGATGAGATAGATGACCCAAGATCCAAAGTATCCCATTACAAATTTTTGGTAGAAGAAAGTATCCCACCTTATTTTTGGTGGAAGAAGGCTAGAAGTTTTGAAAGCTCGGCACTTCTGTGGCTTAGCATTCAATATGACTAGAGCCTGATATTTTACACGTTGAATATTCAAAGCTCCTAATGCAGGTAAGTTCAATACACCTATGATATTGATGCCCACACATATTTTTATATTTAAAAGTTATAGAGCAGACGTACAGAAATGTTTATTTTGACTTATATATTAGTAAACGTCGTCTATTGAAAGCTCCTTTTTTGACTAATTCAAAGCTCTACAAACGTCAATGATACGTCTTTATATATTTGAAAACTAGAGATTCTTGCACGGGGTATGGAGACGAATTATTAGGACGGATAGACTTCCACCGAAAGATACATTTATTATATTTATCTACCATTTTAGGTGTATTTTATTTTGGGGCAAGAAGATTAATCTAGAAATAGGACTTAATGTTTTTAAGATGGTATCCGACGATCGAATAATAATCTTTGAAAAGAAATTGTTATTGATAATAGTGATTGATCATAAGGATGATGAATTTTGGGAGTACAGTCATTGGTATCGTGAAATTGCTTAATAATGGAGATTGTGTATCCTCGGAAAAGATCACAAAAGTACATATATAAGAGCTCATTCTGTTTGGATCAGGAGGCTTGATTTTCGGAACTAGTGGATCCTCCAAGGGGCGGCCCAACGTTCGGATGGAAGTGGTTGGAGCGAATTTCGGCATGTCGGCTTCACGAAGCAACCGATCAGAACTGCATATATTTTTTCCTTGCTGCTCATGAGCCTTCCTAACACTTCTCTGGACGAAGCCCAAGGTCTGCGGGCCAACAATAGCCCCAAGCGAAAATTTGAACACGCGCCGGTTGAGTTTTTGCTTTTTCCATCGGACCGTACACGTGTACGCGGAAGACCTCCAAGCTCCTGATTCGACTTCTCCCAAGGTGCCTCTTTAAATCGTTGATTTGACGAGTCTGCTCATCACTTCCTCCCTCTGTCTCTCTACCCAAGGTACAATTTCTCTTCTCTTTATTTTTGAATCTACTCACCTTTTCGCTTTCTTTGCTTCCCTTCATGGATTCTGCAACCGCCTCCTCCTCCTCTAGCACTCCCTCCCAGCCCCAAATCGTGACATACGTTCCTTGGGAAGAGCGCCCGATTTTGCCGCTTCCCAGGAGGTCTCCGCTTCCAGTGTTGGTGCTTCGTCGGAGGAATCCGAGGAAAGAACGCCTTCTCCTGAAGTGGTGAGCCGCGACTCGTTGATCCCGAACACCCGAATGCTGGCAAGCACAGTTACGCAAGCGGATCTAAACAAACTGTTGAAAGATGTTGGCTTTCCTTGTTCAGCGGTCGCGAGGATCCCGCGTTGAGAACAGAGGGAAAACTCTACGGTGCCAGGTTGGGTGTGTTTATATTGTTACCCTTTCACCATCGGAGTAAAGTGGCCTTTTTCTAAGCTCGTGCAAGGTGCTCTGGAGAAGTGGAAATTAGCTCTGGTGCAAATCATGCCGTCCGGTTGGCGGTTACTGCGCATGCTCGACCGTCTGAATGAACGCTACACTGACCTGGATTTCGACTTCACCGCTCTAGATTACCGGTACTATCCCCTCACTTTACGTCCTCGTCAGTTCTGTTTCCGTGCTCGCCCGAATTGTGTTCCCATCATCTAGAAGTTAGATGCCAACGACATGAATTGGAACCAACAGTATTTCTTTGTTGAAATTAGTTCGCTGGGGCTGGGAGAAGGTTGTTCTTATTTGAGGAGTCAGTGGTCGAAGCCAGGTAAGTATTCGTTCCCTTAATTTTCCGTTCTTCCGATATCTTAATCTTACTCCCTTTACTTTGCAGTGTACTCGAAAGGAGAAAAAGAGATCGACCCCCCTCTAGATGCTAAGATAGAGGCGACGGACGACATCCCTCTGGAGCACCGGACATTCGAGAATGTGATTATTGTGAACAAGATTCCTTCTAACCCTTCTGCAAAGATGACATCCCCCTCTGAGTGTAAGTTCTTCAATCGTCTCTACTCTTTTATAAAATTACTTCGTCTGGCATTCTGAGTTGTTTGTATATGGTGCGGTTACAGTTGTTACCACCCGATTTGGAAAAGGTTCTGCCACCACCTCATTTAAGTCTTTGATGGCTATGAAGGGAAAGGCGAATGCTGAGCCTTTGATGCCTCCTCCCTCACCTGCTAAGGACAAGACAAATAAACGAAAAACACCGAAAATATTCAACCTGACAAAGCCCTTGGCCTCTGGCACTTTGACCCTGGACCAAGCCGTATCCTCTATGCTGATACCTGATGCCACTGAGAAGAGAAGTCTCGAGGAGAATCTGGAAGCAGTCATGTCTGCATCTTTGACGGTATGACCATTTCTTTCGTCCGTCGCTTGTGTAATGTTGGGGTGTAATTCTAAACGTTGCTTTGTTTTTCGCAGGCCTTACATGACCTACAATCCGTCCGACTGAAGATTCAAAAGCGCTTGTCGGATGCCAGTGCTGAAATTGACAAGTGTAAGGGGCATGTCAAGGCCCTGGAGGTTGAGCTTGCCAATGCCTGGACCAATTTGAAGAGTACGGAGGAGGACGCTGCTACGAAGATTGCCCGACTGGAGGAACAGTTGTGAAGGTCTGAAAAAGAAGGAGTGGAGGCTGCATTGGAGCTTAGCACCTTCTACGACAAGCTTTGGAGAGTTGAAATGATGGAGGACTTTTGCGCGGGTAAACATAATGAGTGGGACGTTGTTCAAGCAAGGAATGAGTTTGACGAGGAGTACCCGAATGGCTGCCCTCATTCAGAGTTTCTTCACAAGGCCGGCTATGCTAGTGGTGACGAGGAGATGAAGAGCTCAGGGCGCAATGATGTTACAGATGGTGCTGATGCGACCCAGATAATGTCTCCTGAACCAGCCAAGAACAAGTGATCTCGTCCTTCTTTCCTTCTTATGCTATTAGTCTTTATTCTTTTCTCTTGGATATTATATGCTATGTGATGAATGCTTGTACCCTCCGTGGCAGAGGTTAACACTCGTTTTGGTGACCCGTGAGCCATAGTGGGTCACATGTTGAATTGTTTTAGCTGGTCCGTTATGGGACAGACCAGCTTTTGCTCTATCGTTTTTGCATTCTTCTTAGTTGTTATGTCTTTTTCTTTCGTTTGTCCCTGATAAAGGGGGCCTGCAAAGCGAGAGAAAAAACATCGTTATGCTTTGTATTGGTTTTTTGTATGTGAGGCTAGTTGCCTCAGTGTATGACATCGACCGTACCTTGCGAGAAGTACAAGGCGAGCGGTGCGCCGACGTGCCGATTCTGCTCCATCCCCATCGAGATGGAAACGAGAACCTGAAAATTGTATGTGTCAGTTGCAACTTGTAAATGTTTTACCCAAGGGGAAAGTATGTAGGCTAGGCCGTTATTGCATAGGAGGTTTGGTTTATTACAAACATTATACGAAGTATAAGGTTTGCAGGGTACGAAGTGCCAAACCCCGTTTACAAACCCTTGTGAAACGATTGATTGTGTATGTGTGTAGAGCTCGCGTAAGTAGAAAATGAGTGGATCCACAATGTAGGTCTTCTCGCGCGTGATGTTACCTTCTATGAACTAAATGAAAAAGTACAGGAGTCTGGGATTTGACCCGTTAGATAATTCTAGCATTTGATAATGGATTTTTGAGTTTACCATGAGTACGAGATATTTGAGTATACACATACCTAAAAATTGTATCGTTTGAGATGAGTTGCGTTCCAACTTCTAGGTAGGTCTTCATTGTCGATGGAGCGGAGCTTATAAGCCCCTTTCCCAATTATTTCGGTGATGCAATAAGGTCCTTCCCATTGAGGTGCCATATTTCCGTCCCGCAAGTCGATGGTGTTATGAGAAGTCTTTCGTAGCACCCAGTCTCTAAGTTTGAAGACTTTGATCCTGACGTTTTTATTGTAGCTTCGAGCCACTTGCTGTTGATGTCTGATCATCCATTGACGAGCGTTTTCTCTTAGTTCGTCGATCGTATCGATGTTGTGGGCTAACTCGTCACCGTTCTGGGCCGGAGTTTGCAGCCCGTAGCGAGCCGTAGGGACTATCAATTCTGCCGAAATGACGGCTTCACACCCGTACACTAGTGAGAAGGGGGATTGTCCGGTTGCGCTTTTTGGAGTGGTTTTGTCTGACCATAGGACGTAAGGGAGGTGTTCAGACCACTTTTCCTTTGCTCCCTCCAGTCATTTTGTGAGGTTACTTATGATGACTTTGTTACTAGCCTCTTCTTTTCTGTTGGATTGCGGGTATTAAGAAGTCAAAGTGATTAGGTTGATGTTCCATCGAAGGCAAAATTCTCGAGTCTTTTGTCCAATGAACTGGGAACTACTGTCACAAACTATCTCGGAGGGGATCCCGAATCTGCATAGGATATTCCGTTTAATGAATGAAATAACTTGTTTTTCCTTTACCTCTTTATAGGCTTCCGCCTCAATCCATTTGGAGAAATAGTCTGTCATTGCCAAAAAGAATACGCGTTGTCCAGGTGCCGGTGGAAGTTTGCCTATGATATCCACCCCCACCTCATGAAAGGCCAAGGAGAGAGAGTGGGATGCAAGATCTCTTACGGTTGATGAGGGGCGGGTGCGTGACGTTGGCACGCATCACATCTTTTCGTGTGTGCCATAGCATCCGCATTCATAGTGGGCCAGAAATCTCCTAGCCGTCTAATTTTGCATGCGAGACTGCGTCCTCCCTTGTGGTTGCCACACTCTTCGTCGTGGACAAAATGTAATAGTTTCTGTACTTCGTCTGTCTTAACGCATCGGAGTAAAAGCCCTGAGAATGATCGTTTGAAAAGGACAAAATCAACCATATCGTAAGATAGAGCTTGTACCTTAAGTCTTTTGTGGCTAGTTTGTCGTTAGGAAGGATGTCCTTTAGCTTCCAGTCCATGATAGGGTTTTGTCCAATCATCTTCCGACCGAGTCTGATCTCCGCTCTAGTCGCTGATTTTTAGAACTTCTACGAGGTTACTTGTGATAGTAGGCACCGCGGGGGTAGTGACATGGACAATCGGAATATTAGGAAACTTCGAAGGATGTAGGGAGGATCCGAGGTTGGCCAGCACATCGGCATGTACATTTTGTTCCCTAGGGACCTGTTGGATGTTGAAGCCCTCAAATTTTGCCATAAAAGTCTGGACGACTTCTAAGTATGAGACCATTTCTTCATCTTTGGCGGTGAATGATCTTCGAGCCTGATTGACAATGAGCAGAGAATCACAAGTAACTTTCATAATTTTGATGGATAAGTCTAACGCTAGGTTTAGACCAAAATCGAGTGCTTCATATTCAGCTTCGCTGTTCATCGCTTCCCCATCACATCGAACGACTTCAGCTATGTTATCCCCCCAAGGAGATTTCAAGATGACGCCAAGCCCCATTCCCCTTAGATTGGAGGATCCGTCTGTGTGCAACATCCAGATGCCCATACGTTCTTCATTGTTGACCTCGACGTGTTCGCGAGCTGCCTCCTGCTCTAAGGTCGGACTGAAATCTGCTACGAAATCTGCGAGGGCCTGAGACTTGATTGTGGTTCTTTGTTCAAATTCGATCTCGTATCTACTGAGATGTATAATCCACTTAGCCATTCTTCTGGTATTTTCTGGTTTTCTCATTATGTCCTTGAGCGAATGGTTGGCCTGGACCACGACCGTGTGAGTCTCGAAATAAGGCTTGAGTTTGTTGGCGGCTGTTACTAGGGAGAGGACGAGTTTTCAAGGGGAGAATACCTTGTTTCGGCTGGTAATAGCGACCGACTAGTGTAATAGACTGGTAGTTGTCTTCCATCCTCTTTTCTCACTAGGACCGTGCTGACGGACGAACCTGACACAAATAAGTAAAGCGGCGGGGGTTCGTCGACTTTTGGTTTGGCGAGGAGTAGAGGGTTTGCCAGATTATTCTTTAATTCTTGGAAGACCATTTCTTGTTCCCCTTCCCACTTAAATGTTTTGTTTTTCTTCAACGCGTCGTACAAAAGCTTGCATTTATCGGATGACTTGGAAATAAATTTGTTGAGCGCTGCAACACTTCCTGTCAGTTTCTGTATGTCTTTCACGCTTCGAGGGGCCATTAGATTGAGGATCGCCTGAACCTATTCTGGGATGGTGTCGGTCCCCCGTTCGCTGACCAGGTGTCCCAAGAATTTTCTGGAAGAAACTCCGAACAAACATTTGGTCGGGTTCATCTTGATTTTGTATTGTCCCAAGATGTTGAAACTCTCTTGTAAGTGACTGACAAGATCACCTTTTACTTTAGACTTTACCAGCATATCGTCGATGTAGACTTACATCGTATCTCTGATCAGGTCTTTGAACATGCTATTCACAAGTCGGTGGTAGGTGGCCCCGACGTTCTTTAGCCCGAAGGGCATTACCTTGTAACAATATGTCCCCTGACTGGTTACGAATGCAATCTTTTCCTGGTCGTCCGGATGCATCTTTATTTGGTGGTAGTTTCTTAAGGCGTCCATGAAGCTAAGCGTTTCGTGCCCGGCCATGGCATCGATAAGGGCGTCGATATCTGGGAGTGGGAAGGAATCCTTTGAACATGGTTTATTCAGATCGGTGAAGTCTTCGCAAACCATCCACTTTCCGTTCTTCTTTCGGATGACTACTACGTTGGCTAGCCATTCTAGGTATTTTACTTCTCTGATCTTTCCTGCGCTCAACAGTTTGAATATTTCTTCATCGATCACTCTATTTTGTTCGGGGGAGAATTTCCTCCTTTTTAGTTTTACGAGAAGGAAGCTCAGATCCGTATTCAGTTTCTTTGAGATAATGTCTGGTGGTATTCCAATCATGTCTTCATTCGACCAAGAGAAGTAGTCACTGTTGTGTCTTAAGAAGATGAGGATTTGTTCGCGGCTTTGATCGTCTAAGTCGGGGCCTATTTGGGCGAGGCTGGATCAAGTGCTATTTTGTCGAGTTTCTCGGTTTCTGGTTCGATATATCGATCCGGCCTCGAGGGCTGTAATTGCTAATCGGTCTTATCTTGGACGGTCGATTTCATGGTAGCAGCATAGCATTCCTGAACCATCTTTTGATCGCCCTTGATTTCTTGAATTCCCCAATCTGTGGGAAACTTGATGCTTTGGCGATACGTTGAAGGGACGACTTTCATTGCGTCGATCCAAGGCTTGCCCATTATAAAATTATAGGGAGACTCACAATCTACCATGTTAAATTTTACTTAAAGATTAACTCCCCCGGCGTAAACGGGCAAGACGATGTCTCCAAAGGTGCACTTTACTTCACCACTGAATCCGACTAAAGGGATTTGGTCGGAGTTGGTATCTTTTTCGCTTAGCCCCATTTCCCTAAGAGTACTCAGATTAATCATGTTATTGGAGCTACCAGTGTCTACTAAGTTGCGTCGGATTCTACAGTTCCCAATAGTTAATGAGATGACCAATCCGTCATGGTGATCTTCTCCACGGCGTCGGAATCGTCGAAAGTAATAGGAGTCATCGAGACGGTCCTATTACTCCTAAATTCTGATGGCGAGGGTGAATCCATGATCCTACTTTTAGCATGTCTTTTGGCTGCCGAATAAGTAATACCGCATATCTCCGATCCTCCAGTGATACAGTTGATAATTTTCTTGGGTCACAGAGATAAGGATCGTTCAGATGTTACCTTGTCCCTCCGTTCAAGAGTCGCTCTACCTTTTTCTGAAATCGCATCTTTCAGATGTCCCAGGAAAAGTGGGCGCGCGACTTCCTTCAGGAGGGCGACGCATTTGTTCATGGAGTGTCCGTGATCTCCGTGGAAATCGCACCACCGAGTGACGTCTTTTCTGGACTCCTCCTTGTCACTCTTTCTAGGGCATCTGAAGTCTTTCGTGTACCTGTCCAGGGATTTGACCAACTCGGCGGTCGATATATTGAAGTTATAGAAATGTACCTTGGGGGGAGACTGGGCAATTCCTTCATCCGTCGGGCTTTTCGCGACTAGGATCAGGCTTGCCCCTCTCTTCCAGTGCGTACGGATGGCTCCTAGGTTCCTTGTTGGATCGTTTGTCGATACAGTCAAACCATGGGCTAGTCTTGAAGGGCTCTTTGTCTTCTTCGAGTCGTATCTGGGCGAGCGCTTTGGCTTGAACGTCTTCAAAGGTCATGCAATGGTACTTGGTGAGCTCCTTGTATAGTTCACTTCCTCGTATCAGTCCGTGCCTAAATGCTTGGACCAACGTTGGAACGTCGCAGTTCGGGATCGCCACCTTCTCCTTGTTGTACCTGGATAGATATTCACAAAGAGGTTCATTGGGTTTCTGGATAATGTAATACATGTCGCTCCAATCGGTGACTGCTAGCGAACTGAGTCTTAAACGCATCGACTAGGTCGGCGAAAGACGCTATTGATCTGTGAGGTAATCGAGTAGACCACGTCAAAGCGGGTCCTAACAAGGCAGTCCCAAAGATCTTACACATGACCGCCTCTTTGTCCCTTTCAGAGACGGAGGCGGCTGTAAACATTTTCTTATACAGGGCAATATGCTCGTCGGGGTCAGACGTTCCATCGTAACGTTTCATATTAGATTTATGGAACTTCTTGGGGTTTCTGACTCGGGCAATGTCTTCGGTGAACGGGGTCTCATTGTATCCTTTCACGTCCTCCCTATCGAGAAGGAGGGGGACACCTTGGATCCGGGCGAGCCGTGCGTCCACCACCTCCGTGTACATCTCCAGGGCTTGGGTCAGTAGGAGATTGAACCTCCTTTCTTGTTCGTCCTGCAAAGGCTGCACGTAGGTCTGTCGTCCCGTTTCTGGGACCGCAGGAGCAATGGTGTCACCTGGGTTAGTGACATCAGAGTTAAGACGAGTAGGACTGCGGACACCTTGACGTATTTCAGGGTGTGCTAGGCCGTGTGGGGTCATGATCATCTCATCCAGTTTAATCGGATTTGAGTTTCGCTCAGGTCTCCAATTCTCCGAAATCTCTGTGCGTTGGAACCAACGGACTGTATTTGTGTCTTTTGAGAAGCATTCTCACTAGCCAACTTAGCGTTTTCAGTGGCTAGAGTGAGGCTCAATGTGTAATGACTTTGGCGCTGGTCAACCAGTTCTTGCTGGAGTGCTTCCATGGTATAACTCATTTCCTCCAACTGGTGGGATTCGTCCAACGCTGCCTCCGGGTGAAGGTTATCTTACTGATTTGGGGTTTTTTCATCCATATCGTTATCGTTGTCGGGGAGCAAGGTGTCGAACTTATCCGAAGGCGTTTTTGTGGAAGGGTCAGCCGTTAAATAATGGTGGGAGGTGTGGATTTCAAAGAATTGAATCGACCGAAGGCCCCATGGTGGGCGCCAAATTGTTTTGGGGCAAAAAGCTTGATCTAGAAATCGGACTTAATTGCCTTAAGATGGGATTTGACGATCAAACAATAATCTAGAAAAAGGAATTGCTATTGATAATAGTGATTGATTACAAGAATGATGAATTGTGGGAGTACAATAATTGGTATCGTGAAATTGCTTAACAATGGAGATTGTGTATCCTCCGAAAAGATCACAAAAATACATATATAAGAGCCCATTCTGTTTGGATCATGAGGCTTGATTTCCGGAACCGACGGATCCTCCAAGGGGCAGCCCAACGTTCGGATGGAAGTGGTTGGAGCGAATTTCGGCACGTGGGCTTCACGAAACAACCGATCAGAACTGCATATATTCTTTCCTAGCTGCTCATGAGCCTTCCTAACACTTCTTTGTACGAAGTCCAAGGTCTGCGGCCCAACATATTTTATTATTATTTAGGAAGTTCATTATTTTATTTTTATCTAATATTTATATAACTGGTTTACTTATTCAATCAATAAACACAAGGAACTATTCTCCATAAAACAATTCTTCACATGGTATCAGAGTCATAAATAACAATACACATACAATGATTATTGATCTGGTTTGATCTTTGTTTGATCCTGACATAGCTTTTTAAGGTTTGGCAACTGCTAACGCTCTCTTTTATCGGTCGTAAAAATGTAAATAAGGATTGCATTCTTGGAGGGGCGATTTTTATTTTATTTTTTTCTTCTTTTTATTAGTCATTTATACTACTATGATATATATAATTATAATTATATTAATATTTTTGAAATATGATTTGATTATTTTAATCATATTTGAAAGTAAATAAAGACACTTAAAGTAGACCAAATATATGTAATGAATAAAAACTCAACGATTTAAAACTTGAGTCTTTATATTAAAATTATTCTTTTTTATTTTTTTATTTCTTTACTTGAAAACTCATCTATGTAGGATTAAGTTGAAATAAAATTTATACTATTATGATAAAGGGAAAAATCAATGAAAAGTATATACAAAATATAAATTTAAAGTAATATAGATACTATACACTAAGAATTATTTTAATTGTTTTTATTACAAATCAATACAAAAATATTAGACTTAAGTTATGTATATTTACAACTTATATGATACGTAAAATTTTAAAAGATAAAAGTAATAATAACTTAAAAATAGAAGTACAAAATATTCTTAATTTGAAAAAAGATAGATTGGAACATAATGGATACTTATACAAATTAAAAAGAAAAAAAATAGGAGTTAATGAAACTTGAACCCTTGATCTCTTGGTATTAATAACACAAAATATTAGACATATACCATGAGGTGAGTTCCGGTGAAAACAACCCTTATGGTGTGAAGTGCGAAGCATGTTGAGCCATTAGATTAGAAAATGGAAGACTGAGATTAAAAGATGGGTTTTTTAATGAATCCACGCGGTGAAATTTTTGTAATTAATGTTGAACTGTTATTTTTAATTTTTTTTACGTTTTCTGGGTGATTTTTTTATCCCTTTAGATATGAACATTAACGTGTTATATATGAACATTAGCGTGTTATATGTGTACCTGAGAAAGTTCGCACTTCACTCCATAAAGACTGTTTTCACCGAATCCTTATTCCATATGGACATAACATCAAGACTATTTATTAGTGCCCCGGTCCCCTGTGACTCCGCCCCTGTACCCACGCATATTTTTATGTTTGAAAATTGTACAGCAAACGTCCAGAAATGTTTATTTTGACTGATATTAGTAAACGTCGTCTACTGAAAGCTCCTTCTTTGACTAACTCAATGCTCTACAAACGTCAATAATACGTATTTATATATTTGAAAACCAGAGATTATTGCACGGGGTATTGAGACGAATTATTAGGACGGATAGACTTGCACTGAAAGATATATTAACTGAAATAGGAGATCAGTAAGTATCGATTCACATAGATCAATATAATCGATAGTGGAAAATCTATACAAATTAATAACTAAGAAAGAAATTCAAAGAAATAGGAGATATATGTGATAAATGTAGGGTTAAGGATTACCGAGACAATACTTCAATAGATAAAATTAAACTCCGCTCAAATCTATTCTAATTATTGAAGGTAAGTCATCTAAGGTAAATCACTAATTTCTTTAAGACGATAGTAAATGTGTCTAAACTAGACTAGATATCGATGTCGCGCAGAGCTAATCTCATTCAATCCCATTAGGCACTTAGAGTCTAGATATAAACTGAAATAACATCCGCTTTCGCGCTCCGATAAATCAACCTAAACCTAGAACATCTATGACGACTTAGTATCCTCAAGAATAATTAAGTTGCTCTCGCACAAATAACATTCAAGTTCAATTCCTATTATTCGGGTAAAAGCTACCACCTTTCAGTCTCAAACCCCTACCGGATTACCTATTATTGTTATCACCTCTCAGTCTCAAACTCTAATAGGATTCAATTAGCCTAGACTAAAATGGGCATAAGGCTTATAGGAACGAATCAACAATATTTCAACTCAGGCAAAAGTATAATTCTACCTAAATTCGCATTGTCTGGATCACTATAACGTTAGAACAAGGAATTTAGCCAAGCATGATCGAAGACATAATCAAATGATTTAAACTAGCTAACAATATATATGGACTATGCAATAACACCGAGAGACCAGAAAATCCAGTCTCAATACAAAATAATAATCCAAGTTAATAAAGGCTAGAACGATAATACCGAGTCTTCGAATCAAACACTACTATGAATCCCCTTATTTCCGACGGAATTATATTCCATTGCTAATTCATTTACTTTACGACGGGTAAAATAAACCGTCGCTACTTTTGCACCCCCATTGGTTAGCGATGGAATCCCGTCGTTATTTTGGCGGGTGGAGCTGGCGCCAAAGTATAGCCATTGGCGATACCATTAGCGACGGATATCCGTCGCTAATGGTTAATAATCAAGGCGTTTGATTTTCATTCACCATTAGTGACGGATATCCGTCGCTAATGGTGATGGCGGCAAAAGTCTCGCCACGACTATACGCGTTAGCGATGGATTTCCGTCGCTAACGCGTATAAACCGTAAAAAATTTGGCCAAAAATTGAATTTGGCGGTTTATACATATAGCGACGGGTTTTAGTGACGGAAATCCGTCGCTCAACCCTTCGTCTATATACGCGAGCCCGACCCCTTCACCCGCACCACTGTTTTATTTCCTCCCCATTCTGCCGCCGGTTTTCCTTTTCGTTCAACGCCGAAGCTCCGGGCTCCTCCTTCTCCCGCCGCCACCTTCTCTGGCTCCTCTTTCTCCCGCCGGCCACCCACATGTGCAGTCCTCTTTCTCCGCCAACCGCCGCTCCTTTGTGGTGTTGCTTCGACGCCGCCGCCGCCAACCGCCGCCACCCGCGCAGTCCTCTTTCTACGGCTCCTCTTTCTCTGACTCTCCTTCGAGCGTCGTCGCCCTCCGCCTAGCCGCCGTCATCCTCTGCCTAGCCGCCGCCGCCGGCCCTCCACCCTACAGTTTTAGGTATGTTTTATTTATTTTTAATTTGTTTTGTTATTTGTTAAATATAATTATTTAGAAATTGCTAAATATATAAATTGTTAAGAAAATATTAATTAGAAATTGTTTATAGAAATTAATATTATTATTTATAAAATATATTAATTGTTAGATACATTTTTTAGAATTTTTGAAGTATCATATATAATTATTGAGGAATTATATAAAACTTATTAAGAATTATATTCAATTTTTTAGAAATTTTTAATAATTAAATAGAATATATTTAGAATTATATACAATTTATTAGGATTATTTAATAATTTTAAAGAATTATTTTACAATTTATTAGAATCTTCTAATAATTGAATAGAATATATTTAGAATTATATACAATTTCTTATGATTATTTAAGATTTTTTAAGGATTTCGTTACAATTTATTAGAATTTTTTAATAATTGAAGAGAATATATTTAGAGTTATGTACAATTTTTTATGATTATTTAAGATATTTTAAGAATTATATAGAATGTTTAAGTATTTATATATAATTTTGTTGGAATTATATTGAATTGTATATTTAGAACAATAAATAAAATTGTGTATTAATTTAAATTTATTTTTGCTTAAGTTGCGTATTATGGGTTAGATACGATTTTGGATTTAAGATTATATGGATATAATCATGAAATTTGAATTGCATATAATTATTTAGAGAATTAGTGTAACACATGTTATTTTATTGTGTACATGTAACACATGTGACACAATAAAATAAATTAGAGATTGTGTTACTAAGATAATAAATGCGAGTAGATGGAATCGTCATCTAATAAAGCGCACTACAGAGATGAACCAAGACCGTGGTTGGAGTTATCTTAGACTCATGGGGGGGTTGCTAACTCCCGGATTTCCCGAGAAAGTGAAAGAGTTTATCCAGTTCGTCATAGATCATCCATCTTGTATGAGTGAATGAAAGATTAAATGCCCCTGTACTAAGTATGCATGTAGAAATAAAAGCTATCGTAATACCGAGGATGTAGAGTATCATATTTTGAGGAATGGGTTTGTGAAAGATTACCAAATATGGGTGTTTCATGATGAGGGGACCATGTTGAATCCCGGAGGACAACACTATGTTGTACCGGAGAATGATGTTGAGGGGTTTGAGTTCTCATCCGGTCATAGAATGATACATGATGTTGCTGGTCTAGAAGTGGTCTTCCATGAAGATGAGCCTCCGAATGCCGAATCACAAAAAAATTTCGATATGATGCGAGTAGCCAAACAAGGAATATGGCCTGGTAACAACAAGCACTCCCCGCTTTTTGCATCTACTAAAATGTTGGATATCAAGTGTCGTTATGAGAGCTAAATAAGGTTAATGGACGACATGTGCGAGTTTATACAAGAGTTGCTCCCGAACGATAACAAGATGCCAACCAATTTCGCTAACATAAAAAAGCTGGTTAAGGGTTTGGGGTTGCCGATTGAGGTCATTGACTGTTGTCGCCGAAACTATATGCTTTGTTGGGGGAAGAAGATGCAGATAGAAAGGAATGCAAAGTGTATGGTGAACCGCGGTGGAAACCTGTGACCCAAGGCAAATCAAAAAGAAGAAAGGCTAGAGTCACATATCGGAAAATGTTTTATTTTCCAATAACTCCAAGACTAATAAGATTGTATGCTTCAAAAGTAACTACCCAAAATATGACGTTGCACGCTGACCATCAGATGGTTGGTGACAACATGTGTCACCCGTTTGACTCTCCGGAGTGGAAACGTTTTAGTGAGATGCATTCCGATTTCGCCGGTGAAGTTAGAAATATCATATTAGGTGTGGATTGTGAAGAACTTAGTCTAACTAAAGACAAGATCTTTTGTGCGGAAATATAAGACTAAGAACAAATAAACATTTCAATTCCAAAATGTTGGTTGATTTGATTTCTTGTGAGACTTACAACTACTAGGCAAACACACAATTCTTAGTTTCTCTGAACTCTCCTAGTTAGTTCGACAACCACACTAATGATAAAAGAACTAAGCTATTTATACTATGGCATAATCATTGGGAACTAATTACCTAAAATCAAGTGAATAATAATAAATAAAGTACTAAATCTAAACTAATCGAATATAATGATAAACTAGCTTCAACTTTTAAGATCTCAAATCTGGTAAATTTGTTGGCGAATCAATTGTTTCCTTCTTTAGCTCTAGGAAGATTTCTTTCCATAAATACACGCTCGGTCCCCTTGAGCATCTTCGGTCCCCTTGAGTGCGTCCTCCTTGTGTAGCGTGTTAATTGTGCAGCTCAATCCTTCACTCTCATTGTTCGGTCCCCTTCAGTATCCTTCGGTTCCCTTGCTCCTAGTTATGCGCCTTGAGCGCTAGTCTTCTAGTTGAATTCACTCTTGTATCTTCTCTTAAACTCGTTGGTTTCCACACTTAAGCTTCCTAAGTAACTCAAAGGCCTATCGATTTTCTGCAATATCTCACTCAATACACATATTAGTTCATAAGGGAGTTTGTTATCGTTAAAACTGAAGCATTATCATTTATATGAAGTAAGGGGCTAGTTCATATAACTAACCATTTCCCCCTTTTAATGATGAAAAACTTAGAATCCTGCCATAGGCGTACTATAGAGCTGAGAAAATAAGTAGCTTTCGATTCCCCTGTTAGTTGAGCTTTGGTAGGATTATTAAAGCTCAATATATTCCTCTGTGTTTTGATGATAACAAACTAATATGTTTAATCTCTTAGTGTTTTTAAGTCTTCCAGGTCATTGTAATACTTGTAAGGATGCGCTTAAGTCACTTAGAGATGCGCTTGACTAGTCACAGTCGCGCTTAACACCAAGCGGAGAAAGTATGTTTCGCAAACGGTGTTCAATAATAAATCCATTCAAGACCAAGAAGTAAGAGTGATCGAGCTTCAAGGGCATATGGATGCGCTTGAATGAAGGTGAAGAAAGTTGATCACGAGGTTCCACTGAAGCTTAGGGTGTGCCAGAGCGCAGGAGAACAAATCTAGACGCTTTGAAGGCTGGTAAGGCGGGAGAGTGCAAGTTGCGTGCACAGGAAGGTGCGAGAAGAACTTCACACTCTTTGGGACGCTACTCCAGGGATCGCCAGCGTGGCAAGAGTTTGTTAGAGCTTGAAGCACACGGATTGCTTATGTGGCGTGGATCAACACATGGAGAACAAAACCAAATCACTCCAAGTCGTTGATTAATTCTGGTGAAGTGATCAAGGCGCACGGATTGATGAGGTGGCATTTTATATAGTCTCAGTTTGTTACACGGTTAAGCTATAGGGTTAGCTTAGGACTTGTGTATAAATAGAGTACTGTTTCATTCATTTGAGTATTGCAAACGTAGAGGATATAGGAAGCTAGAGAGAGCTTGAGATATATATCGTTTGTAATCAGAGAGTGTTGAGAGTGCCTTTGTTCTCCAGAGCTGAATTGTGAGTATTGTAGAGAGAGTGCCTACGAGTGAGCTTCTCGTGTTGAAGCAAGAGATTGTAATCACTTCTTAATCAATAAAAGTGTAGTGGTGAGTTTTATCCCGAGTCAGCTAGTGACTTAGGGTTCTCACCTTTGGAAATTCTTGTGTGTGTGCAAATATAGGTGCGCTTTAACAACTTAAAGCGCGCTTTATTGTCGTCTGACCACTTCCGCACTTAAAGGACATTAGTAAAATCATTACTAAGTGTTCTACATTGGTCAAGCGCATCTCAAGTATCGAAAGCGCGATTCAATACTAGTGAAGCGCATCTAAGGCTTAATGAACCTTAGAGACAAAAGACAATAGCTGATCAAAACACGTATTATATACTTTGTTAACGTGTTTCAAAACCAACAATTGGTATCAGAGCTACAGGTTAGCTATTTGCACTAACCCTTTTGCAGGTTCAAAAGGGATTCTCAAGCATAGAACGATGGCCAGCTTCACCTCGGTATTTCTCTCGCCAAGCCCCATGTCCTTGTCGAAGGCGAACTTGAATGGTGGCTCACTATGACGAAGAACTACATCCAGCAAACCGACTATCAGTGCTGGAAGATTATCGAAAGAGGTGATGAGAAAATCTCTGAGACGGATGACTCAAAATGGAAGCAAAAGAGTACCAACTTATGGAGAAGAATGCTAAAGCGCGACAGCTCATTCTTAATGCTCTTTCACGAAAAGATATAGACAAGGTAATGTCTCTTCCCACTGCTCAGGATATGTGGAAAGCTATTATAAATATGCACTCTGGCAGTGATGATATGAAGGACAACCGCATCTTTGAGCTGAATCGCGAGTTTTGCTCCATTCGAATGGGGGAAAATGAGCTCGTCTCTGATTATCATTCTCGGTGCCAAATCCTGTATGACAAGATGCTTTCTGCTGGAATGGAGAAGAAAGCTTGGGAGTATTCTATGGCGTTCATTCATGGAGTGAACTCAAAGTATACAACCCTCAAGCAAATTCTTCTTCAGTCCAAGGAAACCCGAGATTTGCCTATCTCTGTTCTTGCAGGTAAATTTAAAGTGCAGGAAATCAAGAACAACGAGGAAAAGCACTCAAACCAAGAATCAAGAGGGATAGCGCTCAAGCTTTCACGTGTACTAGAAAATCTTGAACATGATGAAGAAGGAGAAGACGACGATGATAAGGACGTCGCTATGATGACTAAGGTTGTGAAGAAATTCTTCAAGAAACAAGGTGGTATCAATCAGCGCGACCCTACCTACAAGCAGCGCGACCTTAAGGAGTTCACCTGTTTCCAACTGTAACGAGAAGGGACACCTCGCTAAAGCATGTCCTCATCTAAGGGTGAATCCAAGCGCAAGCGCAACCTCCACCGAAAAGCAGCCCCCCAAGCAAGCCTTCGTCACACTTTGGGGAGATTCGGATGATGATTTGGACGGCGAAGCGCAACCTGGTATGTGCTTAATGGCGGGCGCAGCATCTGACTCAGGCTCTGGATCTGAGATTGAGGTAAATGACCTAAACCTTGATATTCTTCCCAAGCGCAATCTTGTCCTCCTTCTAAAAGAGCTTATGGTTCAACATAAGTCTCTAGCAAATGATGCTAGAGCACGGCTTGTTGAACTAGATGATGTTAAGGAAGAACTGGTTGAGCTTTCTAAACATTTACATGACAAGAACACACTCTCTTCTAAATCTTGTGAACTCTGTCATGGTAAAGGTTTAGAAGGTAACTCTGTCTCAACCAAGGATGTAAAGCTAGATCAGATCATATCAAAGCTTGACATTCTTAACAAGCTAGTTGAAGCAAAGTCTGTTCCTCAAACAGGCTTTGTGAAAGCTAGACCTGGATTGGGTTATGACCCCCAGGAATCTTCCTCTACATCCATTCCTCCTCAATCAAGTGAAATATCCTCTAAGATCACATCACTTGAACAAGACCTTACCGCCTACAAGAGTGAAAACTCTCAGTTGAAAGGCAGATTAAGGTTCTTGAGGATCAACCTTTAGAAACCAAACAGTGGTTTCATGGGGAGAAAGCGCATCATCTGTATAAGAAACAAGCGCATACCCCAACTAAGCCCTATAAGCCAATGGCTAAATCTAAGGGCAAGCGTCAACGTTATCAACGTTCAAATGTTGATAACGATTGCGCTTTAAAGCACAGAGGTGCGCTTCGTAAAGCGCGACCTCATATTGTGCTTGATCTTAATGATCCTAGCTATTATGAGCCTGTTTATAAAACAAGTGAGGCCATAGCTACGGACAATGTTCCACGAAGCGTGCGCTTCGTAGGGACATAGAAACTGATCTTTTCTTTGCAGAATGAAATGAAGAGTAGAAGATTCATGTTTAGAGATTGTTTGTAACGAGCGATCCACTACAGCTACTCTCATTTCAACATAAGGAAGAAGCGTAAGACTTCTTCAGGGCAAAGGGCAAGAAAAGATTACGAGGCATACCAGTACACCATTCATGCTTATATCTTGGTGTACACTTTCTACGAGACCATGTGAAGCGCAAGCGTATTGAGCTTATTCACGTATCTTCAGAAGGGAAATTGGCAGGTATCTTCACTAAGGCGCTTAATCGTCAGGTATTCTTAAACCTCAGGGTTCAGCTTGGCCTCATTCACCTCCATTAGCTTCGAGGCAATGGCCCTGTAAGTACTCCTCTATTTGACTAGAACTAGCGAGCATAATATCAATGTTTGAACTTTAGCAGCATGCGCTTAAATGATTAAATCATCTCAGTCTGTGTAGTTGTTTATCAAACTGATTGCGCTTCTAAGGTATCTTCCTAGTTTAGCTCGATTTGATATAATCTCAGTCATTGCATGCTATTCTTTGCCAAAAACGTGACAATGGTGATCGTCTTCTACCCATATTACATGCCTAAGAAATGATCCATTGCATAGGTGTCCCTAGCCTGACTAGATGTAACGCTTCTCTCGTCCTTTATTGAGCTCTACATTAGAGAAGTATTCATTTGGTGACAAAAAGCCTCAATTACCATGCGACATGTATATGCACATACGATTACATATTACTTGAGTGATTGAATGCTCTAATGTCCCCAACTTGAAATGTGCATTTCCCGTTCAGTATACTATCTGCATAGTGGTTGGTAAGATTGACACTGGACATCACATACATACACGAAGATGGTTACATTCGACATTGAGCTTTATCACTATCATTCTCAAGCTTCTTGCCGTCGACCAAGAGCTTGTGGCTCAGAACCTTTCTCAGTTTGGTGATCATAAAGGTACTGTGGCCACGATTATCGCTGCTTGTACTTCATGCCCAGGGCGAAGAGACTTCATCAAATCTCCCAAGAAGAAAGCACATCTAGAGACGTTATTATGTACTTCTGGTAAGGGAAAAAGGTTGCGCTTCAACATAAAAGTCGCCACCCCCTCCAGGTTTGTTGACCTTCATGTTTGTCTCAATGTGATACATTTGTCTATCCCCTGCATCTCCCCACTCACAGAGCGGACCGTCAAGAATCAGCGCATGTGATGAAGTTCTCTAGTTGATTAACGACTTTGGTGTTTGTATGTGGTGGTTGCGCTTATAAAGCGTATTTGCTAGGCTTCTTACTCTCTACTCTGTTTATTTGTATTCTGAACTAGTCTCCCTAGTATTCCGACCCTTCTTTGGCAGTTTGGAAATTACTCAGCATGCACTTGACTTTTATATCTCTGAGAGTCTTGCTAATGTGATATTTTCCTTTGCCTTCTCGGTTTGATTTTTCACTATCTCAGTATTGTTTTGATCTTAATCTAGAGAAGCGCACCTGCTAACTTCCGACTGTATGATTACGCTTTGAATTTTTCGATGATGTCAAAAGGGGGAAAAACACAGGTAATTCCTCTTTGATTAAGGGGGAAGTATGAGATCGTGCTTGAATTCAGGGGGAATTGAAAACTGGTATGGTTAAGTACCTTGGTAAGTTACTTTGATCCAATTCCGAATCTCAATACTTGATTAAATTGATATGATTGTCTTCACTTTGGTCACTTAAGAAAGTATTCATGAGCTTACCTGTTTACAGTTTGTCATCATCAAAAAGGGGGAAATTGTTAGTTGAGCTTTGGTAGGATTATTAAAGCTCAATATATTCCTCTGTGTTTTGATGATAACAAACTAATATGTTTAATCTCTTAGTGTTTTTAAGTCTTCCAGGTCATTGTAATACTTGTAAGGATGCGCTTAAGTCACTTAGAGATGCGCTTGACTGGTCACAGTCGCGCTTAACACCAAGCGGAGAAAGTAAGTTTCGCAAACGGTGTTCAATAATAAATCCATTCAAGACCAAGAAGTAAGAGTGATCGAGCTTCAAGGGCATAGGGATGCGCTTGAATGAAGGTGAAGAAAGTTGATCACGAGGTTCCACTGAAGCTTAGGGTGTGCCAGAGCGCAGGAGAACAAATCTAGACGCTTCGAAGGCTGGTAGGCGGGAGAGTGCAAGTTGCGTGCACAGGAAGGTGCGAGAAGAACTTCACACTCTTTGGGACGCTACTCCAGGGATCGCCAGCGTGGCAAGAGTTTGTTAGAGCTTGAAGCACACGGATTGCTTATGTGGCGTGGATCAACACATGGAGAACAAAACCAAATCACTCCAAGTCGTTGATTAATTCTGGTGAAGTGATCAAGGCGCACGGATTGATGAGGTGGCATTTTATGTAGTCTCAGTTTGTTACACGGTTAAGCTATAGGGTTAGCTTAGGACTTGTGTATAAATAGAGTACTGTTTCATTCATTTGAGTATTGCAAACGTAGAGGATATAGGAAGCTAGAGAGAGCTTGAGATATATATCGTTTGTAATCAGAGAGTGTTGAGATTGCCTTTGTTCTCCAGAGCTGAATTGTGAGTATTGTAGAGAGAGTGCCTACGAGTGAGCTTCTCGTGTTGAAGCAAGAGATTGTAATCACTTCTTAATCAATACAAGTGTAGTGGTGAGTTTTATCCCGAGTCAGCTAGTGACTTAGGGTTCTCACCTTTGGAAATTCTTGTGTGTGTGCAAATATAGGTGCGCTTTAACAACTTTAAAGCGCGCTTTATTGTCGTCTGACCACTTCCGCACTTAAAGGACATTAGTAAAATCATTACTAAGTGTTCTACATTGGTCAAGCGCATCTTCAAGTATCGAAAGCGCGATTCAATACTAGTGAAGCGCATCTAAGGCTTAATGAACCTTAGAGACAAAAGACAATAGCTGATCAAAACACGTATTATATACTTTGTTAACGTGTTTCAAAACCAACATCCCCTTTAATCAATGAACAAGTAATAAGCATCGCCCTTTAACTTCATATGTTCTAGTTCCCCCTAAATTAAATAACTCCTATGCTTGTAATATTTCCCCTTTTGACATCATGTAAAAAGGAATGCGCAATACTAATCAAGGAAAACTAAGTGTAGCACGTGCGTGCCTTCTAGAGGAATGAGTAAGTGATATGGAACAAAACACAATAAGTCTAGCCCTATCTCAGTACATACTAGAGCAAGCAGATAGGTGAACCAAAGCAAGTAATTCATTGATAAAATATGAGAGCACACAGAAAATAAGCCAAAAAGAGAAAAAATTGACAAGGATTATAGAGGAGCTTTGAATTTCTAAGGGGCCCTAAGGGGAACTGAGACAATTTCTACTCCCAGTGGTATTCTTCTTGGTAGTCATCCTCGCAACCCTATTTCAAAAGCCCAATCATGAGCGCCTTGACATGATGAAGATGCCAGTCGAGCATACGTCTGAGCTGTGATAGATGTCGATTGGTCAGAAGTACAGCTTCCAGGGTGCAAAGCTGAATTTCCTCTGAGCTCATGTTCGGCGGCAGTAGCGGCTTGGACTCCTTCAAGGGGCTCATGATTCATCGAGGTCTGGATTCAGATTTGGGAGGGGGTGAGGAGTCTAGCTTTGGTTTGGGCTCGGGCTTGGGCTCAAATCTGGGAGTGGAGCCAAGGAGCAGCTTCTCAACCGGCGCATCCATACTGGCGTGTTTGAGGAGTTGGCGCAGCTCAGTCTTAGTGATAATACTTTCACAGGGCGTCTCCTTGATCGGCCTATAAATCCTCAGCGCGAGCATGAGCTTCTTAACGATGTGGGGGTAGGGAAGCGCGTGGTTCTTATGAATTTTCACCATTAGCATGTGAGAGAGGATGAGTCGCGGCGTGTCTATGAGACTCCCTTCGATGACCTCTCGTAGCAGGCACACATCTGCAATGGTAAGAATATCGTGCTTTCTCTTGGCGAGGGATGATATTTCGCAACATGATATAATGGATGAGCTTTGTGCTGAAGCCCAGCATGTGCGTCTTGATCTCCCTTGGACGCAACTTCCCCACCAGCAGATCCAGCGTCTCTTCCTTTCCATAGGGTCAGTTCTTCTTTGGTAGAGACGCGTACCCTTTGCCCATTGGAAGATCAAGCACCTTTGCCATTAGCTTGACATTCAGCGTCTTGGGCTCGTCCCCCCATAGAATGTGGGCCACAGAGTAGATTTGTCTTGGGTTGGGGGTCTTGACGGCAAGGGCATTGTAGAACTTTCTCACCTCGTCATAGTCGACTGCAAATGGCTCCAACTCGAGCTCTGACCACAAGTGCACTCAAGGGAGGCGAAGACGGTTGCGACATCAAACTCTGCAAGGTTGAGGCTGGACCAGAAGCCTTGGTCTTTGATTAAAGTCTCGATGATGACTCAAGTCGAGAAATTTCCGTGAGCGGGTGGGAGACTGAGGGCTCGTTGCTTTCAAGCAGGGCGATGGTCTTTTGGCGTTTTTGTGTGGTGGATGATGGTGTGATAGCTCAGGCTCGTTTAAGGGAGGTCTAAGGCAAAGGAGAGGGAGGAGTAGTGAGAGTGAGGACAATGGATGTGATTTCAGGCTGGTGAGGGGTGGATGCATCATGTCTGGAGGCGGAGGGGGTGTGCTCGGTGGAGTCAGTGGATGATGCTTTGACGTCACTGAAGGAGACATGGTGAATGACGGGGGTCGTTTGGTCTTCCTCCATGGGTGCTGGAGAGGTAGAATGAGTGGTAGGTGAGGGCTGAGGACTGGGCACCTTCTCTTGTATGTGAGAGAGGGGCTTTGGTGGTGCTGAGTCAGAGAGGACTAGAGTCGTGGAGGTAGAGGGTGCAATAGGAGCAACGGGTATGAGCTCTTCATGAACTCTGGAACTTAAGGAATTCAGCCCATTTTGTGGGGTCAATGTTCACCGGGTTGGCCATTTTGTATTTGGGCTTGAATTGAGTGGAATTTGTGAAAGGAAGAGGTGTGAAAAGTAGCAAGGTTTGAGCATTGAGTGCTTGGGAGAGAGAGGGTTTAAGAAGAGTGAATAGTTGCAGAGGTGGTGAAAGGGGCTGAATCTGGTCGAGTGGGCTATTTATGGAGAGTTTCGAATGGTCGAATCACAA
Source organism: Phyllobates terribilis (assembly GCF_046119375.1). NCBI lineage: Eukaryota > Metazoa > Chordata > Amphibia > Anura > Dendrobatidae > Phyllobates > Phyllobates terribilis. The sequence goes on along the minus strand of NW_027368856.1, from coordinate 1,147 downwards.
CGGTCTTATTTCAGATCTGGAGCAGCGCCACGTATATTGCAAATGTAAGTGACCGTTGGTAGGCTGACGAGTAATGAGTACATACAAGATAGTCGACCGTTGAGATGCTGGGTCCCTAAAATTCTATCGGTCCCTATACTCAGTTACTGAAGGTATCTGCGCTGTACTCTAATCTGAGTTACTCCCCAAGGAAATGTAGTTCAAACACCGCGCTTGTGATCTCTTCTAATTACTCGGTCCCCATACTAGGACGTGATGTGTCTCACTTCCCATTCTCAGTAGGATAATTGAACTCGCTTAAGCACATAATAAACTCACACACACAAAGGGACGTAAAAGCTCTTTTAAAAACAAGAGGTGTTAAACATATATGGGTAGGCTTTTTGACATCTCAATGAATATTCCCAGTTGTGGCTTATAGGGTCATAGGGAACGTAACATTGAGATCAAAACTAAGGGACTCGCCTATAAGCACTAATCATATCTGGGGGATTGATTATGAGGTTAAGAAGTGATCATCGGGCATATATATATAATGGCTTGAAAATGAATAGCATGCAAAAAGATCAAGTTTTAGCAAGCAATAGTGCAATCCTATAGAGGGCCTAACTAAGTATTTATCATTTAGCATCACATAGAGCATGCGTAGGATGAATACCCCTAAGAGTGAGTATAGGCTAGGTCCGCACACGTATTAGACCTAAGTTCCCAAGATTAAAAGGAGCACTGAATTTACACAATATCAAGGGAGAAGGCTTACGTGGAAGGAGATGCTTAATGAAAGGGAATCAAGCCCAAGTGAAGTCTTAGTTTGATGCACGGTTCCTTGTTTAAGGCCTTAGTGAAGATGTCTGCTATTTGATCCTCAGTTCTACAATGGGTGAGCTCGATGTGCTTCTTTTCCACATTATCTCAAAGTAAATGATGACGCACGTCAATGTGCTTGGTTCGAGAGTGGTGCACATGATTCTTTGAGATGTTGATCACGCTTGTTTTGTCACACCTTATTTCAATCGAGCCCATCGAGATTCCAAAGTCAGTGAGTTGTTTCTTGAGCCATAGGAGTTGAGCACAACAAGAAGTGGCTGCTATGTATTCAGCGTCGGTGGTGGACACAGCTACTGAATTCTGTTTGCGAGAGCCCCAT